>NC_090652.1:75686796-75896796 GCF_040937935.1 Hyperolius riggenbachi | reverse complement strand
AACGACAGACTGTACACACGCCCGATTTGACCTCCAAACGACCTGTCGTTTGCAAAACGCAGACGTGTGTATGGGCCTTTAGTCTGACTAGATTAGCTGCATGCTTGTTTCAGGTGTGGGATTCAGACACTACTGCAGCTAGAAAGATCAGCAATGCTGCCAGGTAACTGGTATTGTTTAAAAGGAAATAAATATGGCAGCCTCCATATACCTCAAAGATCAAGTGTGCAGAGGCATCAGACAGGAAGTAAAGAAAATTTTTCCAATGGGAACAAAACGTTGGACAGTTTACAAGTGTAAATAATTCTGTTGGGCACTTAGTTGTGTGACTCTAGTTGCAGTTTAACCTTTAAATAAAGCTAAGTTTTATTTAATAAAATTAAGTTTTAGAAATAGTATTAAGATTATATTGTAGGCTAAGAATCATTTAGGCACCTGATATTTGGGTGTCAGGTAGCGGCAGTGTAAAATTTTGCGATTAACTGGTTTTAGGGATTGCACAAGACTCACAGATCTTCAGCAAAATCCCCAGGTAGCCCATTCCTAACCTTCTCCTTCTCTCATGCTTTACCTTAACCAAAACTCCTTTTTCACTGTTCCCCATTGCCTCTAATACTAACCAGACACCCATCCTTAACCACTTTCCTAACCTTAACTGACCCACTTCCCCTGTGCCTAAAATTAACTTGCAGCCTATCTATTGATTAGTTGTTACCCTACCCTTACCCTGCACTTCCTCTAAGCCTAACCAGTTATCCTAACCTAACTGTAGCCTGCCCCCACCAGACCCTAAGACTAGGGATTGACAATGAGATGCAAATAATTTAGAGTTGATGCGGGGTTATGCAAATTGTATATGCTGCTTGAAAATTAACCAATCAAATCTTGCTGAGGTAAAATTTGATTGGTCTATTTTCAAGCTGCATAAATTTGCATACAAAATGTGCATAATCCTGCATCAACTCAAAATTTATTGCATCTCATTGACCGTTCGTACCCTAGACAATGACCATATCCTCTTCTGATCCTAACCTCCGTGCTTTACATTTCAATACTCACCTATCAGCATGGAGACTGCAGATAAATGGAGCATTGGATTTTCCAGGTTTCAGTCTATAACCTTGATATTGTGACTTTAGGATTAGCCTCAATCTTGTGCCAGTTCCTTTTTCCAGACATTTCTGTTGAGAATGGTTTCTTCTTGCAGGTGGGGTCTTTCTTCATGATAAACTTGTGCCTGGTTGTAATAGCAACACAGTTCTCGGAAACGAAGCAGCGCGAGAATCAGCTCATGCAGGAGCAGCGTGCGCGATACCTCTCCAACGACAGCACAATCGCCAGCTTCTCCGAACCGGGCAGCTGCTATGAGGAGCTGCTCAAGTACATCTGCCACATCTTCAGGAAGATCAAACGAAGGACGCTGCGCCTCTATAATAACTGGCAGAGCAGGCGGAGGAAAAAAGCCAATGTTAACAGTGCCATAAATGGACAGGGCCGGGGCCGCAAGTGCAAAAGAAGAATCACCTCCATCCATCACTTGTTCCATCATCATCATCACCACCATCACCACCACCATTATCACAATGGAAGCCCCAGAGGACCGAGGTCCAGCCCAGACATCTGTGATGTAGAAATGAAGATCATCAAGCCAAGGAGTCAGTCGAGGCTTCTTCCCCCCTCCCCAAATCACCAGAACTTGTCACCCAGCAGTGAGTCCATCCAGAGCATCTACCACGCAGATTGCCATTATGAGGGGCTCCAACTGAAGTCATGCAAGTCCTCCAATGCCTCCTCCAACACCAAACTGGATGTGGGCCTTAACCACACCAACATGAACTACCCTACCATCCTACCTTCCCCAGCCTCCAGGACCAGCCCCGCCACATTGCCAAAAGGAAAGAAAAGCAGCAGTACTCCTAGTAGTTTGGTCAACAGCCCCATTAGTATGAACACCGACTCCTACGGGAAAAACCATCACCTAGTAAGAGAACACGGTAAGAGACATGGCTTCACTAACTAATGTCGGTTCTTGGCTCATTATGGTAAATGCAGTAATAAAAAGTTGATGCTGAAAAGTAAATCCTTCTTACTATTTGTACATTTTTCAGATTGTTTTGGAAGTTAAATCATGGTAACTACTCAAATTCAAAGTACAAATATACTTAAAGAAAACCTGAACTGAAAATTAAAAGTAAAAATAACCATACACAGGTCATACTTACCTCCCGTGTGGTCTACTACTCAATCTCTTTCTCCTCTCCCGCTTCCTGTTTGTCCACTGTGATCAAGGGAATTCTCCGTCCTCCATTTTGAAAATGGCCATTACCCTCTAACAGCTTCCTGGTCAGCACACTGTTAAACTGTAACATTGCCCACTTCAGCCATAGGGAAACATAGGCATTACTTGGCACATCAGTTGTCCTCTCAGCTATAACTGACAGCAACTGATAAATAACTGACAGCAACTGATATATTTCAGTTCTGACAAAATGTTGTCAGAACTGGAAGGGATCATTGTCAGAAGAAAATGGTGAGCTTCTGAGAGGAACTGACTGCAAGATAACTATGTAACGTTAATTTGAAGTTACCTCAAGTGTTTATTTTAACCTGTTTACGACCGCGTCACACCGGTGGGCGTGGCCGCGGCGGCAGCCCCAGGACCGCCTAACGCCGATTGGCGTAGGGTCCTGGGGCTGTAATTTGCATAAGATTTCGCGCATCTCATGCTCCGCCCCCTCTTCAGTCTCCGAGCGGCTATTGCCACTCGGGAGACTGTTAGACGGCATGGTCGCCATCTATTTACACTGTGCAGCGCTGCTATCAGCAGCAGCGCTGCACTGGGGACAGCTGTGTGACACGGCTGTCCCCCTGGGGGACAAGAGAGCGATCGGCTCTCATAGGCAGAAGCCTATGACAGCCGATCGCCGTAATTGGCCGGCTGTGGGGAGGAAGGGAGGGAGGGAAGGGTTTTAAGGAGACAGGGTAAAATAAAACAAAACACACGAACAATAATATTTATTTAAAGAAAAAATAAACATGGGGGGAGCGATCAGACCCCACCAACAGAGAGCTCTGTTGGTGGGGAGAAAAGGGGGGGGGGATCACTTGTGTGCTGTGTTGTGTGGCCCTGCAGCTAGGCCTTAAAGCTGCAGTGACCAATTTTACTATAAATGGCCTGGTCACTAGGGGGGTTTAGCCCTGCAGTCCTCAAGAGGTTAAATTATTTTACTCAGTACAGGTTCTCTTTAAGGTGGCCTACATTAGTCGACTTGGCAGTCGATTGACAATCCGATTCAATTACTATAATCGGATGAAAATTGGTGCTGCCAAGAGCATGCCCGATTGACGATGCAACCAACTTTGGGTTGAAATTGGTCGCATGTATCGGACATGCTGCAAGATCTTGAGCCGTTGTGGTTGATTGGGTGCGCGGCAGTAACGGTGTGCAATATCGAGGATGAAGGCACCCGAACCCCCAGTGCTGCCCCTCTAATGTAAAATGTGTGTCGTCCGTAACGTGGGGGCGTGTTGCCTGGTGAAGAACATTTTACATGGGGGGAGTGGGGACAGCACAGACAGGAGGTGTCAGATGCAGTGTCACAAGGCCGATTCATGACAGATTTCATGTTGAAATCAATTGGGAAGCGGCCTGTGGTGTATGGGCAGAAAACAGATCTCTCTCCAATCAGATACTACCCTCTTTCCCTGAAATTAAGACATTCCCTGAAAGAAAGCCCTATTATTATTATTATTATTTATTAGATTTATATAGCGCCAACATATTACGCAGCGCTGTACAATAAATAAGGTTACAGACAATGATAACAGGGGTGACAGAACAATACAGGTAATAGACAATAGATACAACAATACAAGTAATAAGCAATAAGATACACAACACAATGCAGATAGTAGTACAATGCCAGATCATAAACTGGAGTGGTAGTGGTGACAAGTTCCAAATTCTGGGTAAAGTGCACACAGTCAAGTATGATACACAAGGGGAGAGGGCCCTGCCAAAGGCTTACAATCTAGAGGGAGGGGTTGGTGACACAAAAGGAGGGGGTGCAGCAAGAAGTTATTGGCAGAAAGGATTAGGGCAGTGTTGAGTTGATGTAGGCCTCCTTGAAGAAGTGAGTTTTGAGTGCTTTTTTGAAGGTGGGAGCGAGCCTGATGGGCAGTGGGAGAGAGTTCCACAGGATGGGGGCAGCTCTAGTGAATCTCGAGCATGCTCGAAATACAGTAGAAGTTCTACCCGAAAGTAAGCTCTAGCTGCCACCGCGCACTTCCTCCTTCCAGCTTGATGGAGGCATGCAGCACATCTAATAGGACGCGTGCAAACTGTTTGGAGCGCAGGGAGGACAACGGACTTATGGGTAACTAACCCCTTCTCATCCAGCTGCACACCTGAGGCAATTAAGCCTCATTTAAATCACGAATTCGAATCCTTAGGGACTCGCAACTACTCGTGAGCCCATGCCTGCTAGCTGCAGTAATGGGAAGAAGTATGGCAACTTGTGTTTCTATTGGAGCCAATGGTCTCACGGGCAGGAACAAGGCTTCATCATTGGGCCAATCACTGCACTCGCTGAGTAGCAGCTAGTGCAGTGATCGGCCCGATAACAGAGCCATGGTTGCGCCTACGAGATCATCGGCTCCAGTAGAAACACAAGTTGTCGTACTTTTTCCCCATAGGCTGAAGATTGGGGACACAGCAGCATGAAGCTGGGGGGAAGAAGAGGATTAGGGGGACATCACGGGGCACTGGGAACAGAGTGACTTGGAGATAGAGGTAAGAGGAGTATGCAGGTGGACATCAGAGGACACCAGGAGGACATAGGGTTACATGGGACACAGGAGTTAAGGGGATAGAGGAGGACACTGGTACAGAGGGGGACACCAGGAGGGCAGTAAATGTACAAGGGGGACACAGGGGCACACAAGAGGTGGATCCAGCAGAGGAAGAGGCGGCACAGTGGGGAAGGCAGGAGGACGCACAGCACAGGAACTTGTGTGTTCATAGTAATACAAGACATCCCCTGAAGATAAGCCCTAGCACAACATTTGGAGCAAAAATGAATTGAAGACGCGGTCTTATTTTTGGGGAAACGCGATATCAGAGAAAGATCTGTCTCTTGGTCGATCTATCCATACATCTTCTGATGTATGGGCACCTTTAGACACATTAAGCTACAAAAGAAGAGCATCGACTCACTTTCCTGATGTTCCCCCGGCGATTGGCGCTCCCCTCCGCTCTGTCCGGCATCCCCGCTTGCTCTGACGTAAGTGTCGGGTCCCGGCTTCATGACGGCATCAAGCCGTGACCCGGAACTTAGCGTCAGTACGAGCAGGGAGGCAGGCGAGGACGGGGGGGTCCACAGCTGCTCATCGCTGGAGCCTGCGAGGTGAGTAAAGGCTGCTGGCTACAGGGGGGACATTTGGTTGAAAGAGGCACACCATGCCCAGCTAGCCCTACCAGGGATCCGGCTGCCTGAACCCCGCCCCCAAACGCGCACCCCATGCAAAATTGCCTGGTCCTTAAAGGAAAACTTAAGTCAGAAAAAAAAATGACATTTACTCACCCGGGGCATCCCTCAGCCCCCCGAAGCTGGATGGTGCCCTCGCAGCCCCGCTCCGATCGTCCTGTCCCCGCCGGCGGCTACTTCGGGGTTCGGCGACAGCCGCCGACAGGCTGGGAACGCGGCTGATTTTCTGCGTTCCCAGCCGCTATATCACCCCTCTATGCTGCTATATGATATAGCAGCTGGGAACGCGGAAAATCAGCCGCGTTCCCAGCCTGTCGGCGGCTGTCGCCGAACCCGGAAGTAGCCGCCGGCGGGGACAGGACGATCGGAGCGGGGCTGCGAGGGCACCATCCAGCTTTGGGGGGCTGAGGGATGCCCCGGGTGAGTAAATGTCATTTTTTTTTTCTGACTCAAGTTTTCCTTTAAGGGGGTTAGGCGGCCGGTCCCGAAAGGGTTAATATATGTTTAATATGCTACATAATTATTATAGGACGGGTATACACGTTCTGTGAGTGTTGTTTTCAAACTGAGGTTTATTTGCCGGAGTGCCCCTTTAAGCTGCCTTGTGTTATCCCAGTTGGCTGGGCTAATGGGTCTTATACAATAATGGCAAAAGTAATAATCAGAGCAGAGAATTACTCATTACCCCGTGTGGCGGCCGAGTGGAATCAAATCATGAGCAATGGGTTCGTAGCATGGGAACATAAACCCTTAAGTATAATTGCATACATTTTAGTAACATAAATAGAGGCTTGCTGGTTTGAAGTGAAACAGCTCTATTGAGCAGAGGCCGAGGCCCGATATTCCCTCTCTCTTCATGCAGGGCCAATGCGTTTTCCTGCCGCTGCTTCCAGACTGGCTGCAAGGGCAGCAGGTTTCACACTGTTTATCCCTCCCAGCAGAATGTCACCATGCTCTTTATACAGTCTATTCTGAATAGCACAAAACATGCGCAAGCACTCCTATGTGCCTCCATTCTGAATAAACAGATCACAGCAAAGCAACGTGACAGTGGACATCTGTCTGTCTGTCTATCTATCTATCCCTTTTCTCAAATAGATAATCCGGGGGGTCTGTATGGCTGATATTGTGGTGAAACCCCTCCCATAGTATGATGTCATGACCATGGTCCTGACCGTTTTCTGTCTGTGAAACCTAAATTGCATTGTGGGTAATGACAGCTTTTTCCAACTGGCAAGCAAGCAATAATCTCCCTCTGTGCATAGAACGCTCAGTAACGAACATTCCGTGCAGATCACCTGGCAGGACTAAAGATGTCACCACCAGTGATAAATTTTAGAATGTAAATCAGAGTGGAAATATTTTACAATGGGAAAACACTGACTAAATAATCTATAAATGAATAATGTAAACAATAAGCAATTGTATTATGTTATTTTCACTACAGTTCCCCTTTAAATGCCCATGTGACCTCTGCTATGTTGGCAAAACGATCACCACATTCAAACTTCACTTTCAGATCTTTTGTAGATTTAAGGAAACAAAAAAATAATGCTTTGGCAGAAAATAAACATATCCCCCGATAGATTTTACAAAATAAATACTATTCCTGGTATTTTCACCGATCTAGTGTGCCGTTTTTTTTACTATAACTCCACGCAAAACACAGTTCATCAGAAAAGCATATAGTGGGCTTTGTGCAAAATGAAATCACCATTTCTAAAAAACCTCTTATGACTAACAAATATAGATACAAACAAATGGTTTTCAATATAGCCTAACATTAGCAGCTCCTCCCATCTCATCACAACTCTCTGTGATGCTGCAAGTATACAGAAAGAGGAAAGCAGAGCCAGAAGGAGGCAGGCTTGGGCTTGAAAAGACATCAGAGAAGACATACTCAGCTATAATGATTCCTGAGCAAAGCCGGGCCGAATGCTCAGTCGGGGATTTTATCAGGGCTGCTAACAAGCAGGCTGAGCAGTGAAGGATGAAACAAAGAGCAGGGTAGGTGTATTCTCTACTGTTCCCACTGATATACAGTATATGGTGAAATACATGAGGGTGCTTCGTCTCTGGTTCACTTTAGTCCTCACTTTGATAAAGCGGCCCTGCATGGTCTCAAAATGTTGGCACTTTTGACTCTTCACGATAAAAGTTATTCTGTTTAACCGAGGAGGTGGCGGCTTTATGGGCGTGGTCTACAGGGGGCATCATCCCCTCACTACAGCATTGGCATGTGCAGGATAGCCTTGGCTTTATCTCATTAACCGTAAAAATCATCCCTTATGTCTGGCGGGCACACGCCACCCTCTAGCGTTTAATTGAGCTAAATGGCACCATACCATGAGCACCCCAGTTGCCCACAGCTGCCATCAAACGTCATTCAGGAGCAACCGAAAGTGATACAGTGAGCACATTCCCTGCTTGCCTTTCACTTTAACTGGTCCTTTATAGCCGCTGTGTAGACCTGTATAAAGGTACCCATAATACCAACATGACACTTTGATTGACTGAAACCACCATTTCAGTCAGCCATCGGCTGAACAAAAGATTTTCCATTCAGTGGGTAAGTCCCTAGGCACTTGCTTAGGTTGCCTTAATAAATAACGGCCCTCTCAAAGAACAAAACCGATGTCACAAGCCCAAGGGACGGGGGGACATTTTGCTTACCAACAGTAGAGGAGAAAGAAAAAGATGCAAAATGTTAGTGGGCGCCGGTTTCATAAACTAAAGAGCTGGAGTCGGATGATTTTTGTAGCCCTGTTAGGACTGTGGAGTTTCAGCAATTTTGGGTACCTAGAGTTGGAGTCGGAGTCGCTGGTTTCCTAAACTGCGGAGTGGGAGTCGGAGTTTGAATCGGATGATTTTTGTACCAACTCCACAGCCCTGGTTAAAATAATAAAAAACAAAGATTTGTAGCGATAAGTTTATATTTAGAATTGGAACGGGATTACACTTTAATTTGCTTTTGTTGGTCTTATCAGCCACAAGTGTGAGCCCATGAGACCTGAGATGTAATGTTATCCAAGATCTGTATAGAATGGACTGCTTTCTTGCTACTGCAGTGGCACCGCTGTATATGATGTGATCTCTCTCTACCTTCAGGTGACAGCCTTTCAGTGGAGTGTCTGTGGATGCACAGGTGCTCATGTAGACAGTGCGCTCTCGCTCTCTCCTGGAGCCTTCACTGTCAGTACTGTGGATACACAGGTGCTCATGTAGACAGTGCACTTTCGCTCTCTCCTGGAGCCTTCACTGTCAGTACTGTGGATACACAGGTGCTCATGCAGACAGTGCACTCTCCCTCTCTCTCTCTCTCTCTCTCTCTCTCTCTCTCTCTCTCTCTCTCTCCTGGAGCCTTCGGTGTCAGTACTGTGGAAGCACATGTGCTCATGCAGACAGTGCGCTCTCGCTCTCTCCTGGAGTCTTCACTGTCAGTACTGTGGATACACAGGTGCTCATGCAGACAGTGCGCTCTCCCTCTCTCTCTCTCTCTCTCTCTCTCCTGGAGCCTTCGGTGTCAGTACTGTGGAAGCACATGTGCTCATGCAGACAGTGCGCTCTCGCTCTCTCTCTCTCTCTCTCTCTCTCTCCTGGAGCCTTCAGTGTCAGTACTGTGGATACACAGGTGCTCATGCAGACAGTGCGCTCTCCCTCTCTCTCTCTCTCTCTCCTGGAGCCTTCGGTGTCAGTACTGTGGATACACAGGTGCTCATGCAGACAGTGCGCTCTCCCTCTCTCTCTCTCTCTCTCTCTCTCTCTCTCTCTCTCTCTCTCTCCTGGAGCCTTCGGTGTCAGTACTGTGGAAGCACATGTGCTCATGCAGACAGTGCGCTCTCGCTCTCTCCTGGAGTCTTCACTGTCAGTCTACATCCATCCACCGAGGCACAATTCGACAGTAGAGCCAACTCACCTCTCCGGCCGGCACAATCCTCCATCAGTCTGCAAATTCCCCATTGACCTGTGTGTGACATATGAGGAAAAACTCACTAAGTGTCACCAGTGATTGTAAGGGAGGGCTCCCCACCCTGAAGCCATCAAAAATTATCTTTCAAACGACCATGTTTGCAGGTGTGTTTAGGCCTTTGCCCAGTGGCGTAACAAAGGAGTTGGTAGCCCCGGTGCAAGTTTTACAATGGGCCCCAAGCACTTTATTCATATGGAGCCTCAAAACCAACCAAGGACAGCTGCAGTGTCAGAAAGGTGTACTACTATTCACTGTACATATAAAGGAGTTCATTTCCAGCATAGTACAGATGAAAACGATAAGAAGATGGATGAAGGAGGGTCAATAATAATAATAATCCAAACATCTGTATAGTGCTTTTCTCCTTTTGGAGTCAAAGCGCTCAAGAGCTGCAGCCACTACAGGGCAGCTCAAGGGGCCAACCTGCAGTGTTAGGAAGTCCTGCTTTGAACTCCTTACTGAATAGGTACTGACCCTGGTCTACCATGTCAAAGGCAGAGCCCTTAACCAGTACACTATCCAGCCACTGGTCCAGGGGCCCGGTGTGTGGCAACCTCTGCTTCCCCACTGCCTTTGACCTAAGACTACTGGACACTTGCTTCCCCTATAATGGCAACAACCATCTGATCAGCAATAAAACCGCCAATAATTCAGTTGGTATTTTTTTTTTCATGATACAGCACCAGAAGCCAGGGGGCAATCTTCTCTAAGCTTTCTCTAAATTATATACAGCCTCTTTGTGACCAGCCTGCCCCGTAGTACAATGCGGTCCTGTGACCAGCCTGCCCCGTAGTACAATGCGGTCCTGTGACCAGCCTGCCCCATAGTTGTAAAATGCGATCCTGTGACCAGCCTTCCCCATAGTACAATGCGGTGCTGTGACCAGCCTGCCCCATAGTACAATGCAGTCCTGTGACCAGCCTGCCCCGTAGTACAATGCGGTCCTGTGACCAGCCTGCCCCATAGTAGTAAAATGCGGCCCTGTGACCAGCCTGCCCCGTAGTACAATGCGGTCCTGTGACCAGCCTGCCCCATAGTATAATGCTGTCCTGTGACCGGCCTGCCCCATAGTAGTAAAATGCGGTCCTGTGACCAACCTGCTCCATAGAAGTAAAATGCGGTCCTGTGACCAGCCTGCCCCATAGTAGTAAAATGCAGTCCTGTGACCGGCCTGCCCCATAGTAGTAAAATGCGGTCCTGTGACCAACCTGCTCCATAGAAGTAAAATGTGGTCCTGTGACCAGCCTGCCCCATAGTAGTAAAATGCAGTCCTGTGACCGGCCTGCCACATAGTAGTAAAATGTGGGCCTGTGACCAGCCTGCCTTGTAGTACAATGCGGTCCTGTGACCGGCCTGCCCCATAGTACAATGCGGTCCTGTGACCAGCCTGCCCCATAGTACACTGCGGTCCTGTGACCAGCCTGCCGCGTAGTACAAAGCGGTCCTGTGACCAGGCTGCCCCATAGTACAATGCAGTCCTGTGCCCGGCCTGCCCCATAGTACAATGCGGTCCTGTGACCGGCCTGCCCCGTAGTGCAATGCGGTCCTGTGACCGGCCTGCCCCGTAGTACAATGCGGTCCTGTGACCGGCCTGCCCCGTAGTACAATGCGGTTCTGTGACCAGCCTGCCCCATAGTACAATGCGGTCCTGTGACCAGCCTGCCCCATAGTACAATGTGGTCCTGTGACCAGCCTGCCCCATAGTACAATGCGGTCCTGTGACCAGCCTGCCCCTTAGTACAATGCGGTCCTGTGACCAGCCTGCCCCATAGTACAATGCGGTCCTGTGACCAGCCTGCCCCGTAGTACAATGCGGTCCTGTGGCCAGCCTGCCCCATAGTACAATGCGGTCCTCTGACCGGCTTGCCCCATAGTACAATGCGGTCCTGTGACCGGCCTGCCCCATAGTACAATGTGGTCCTGTGACAAGCCTGCCCTGTAGCTTGGGACTTTCATAACATTTTGCCATCACAATTTTTTTTTATTAGATTCTGAGGTTATTTTGTTCCATCGTCTTAGCTTCTCAGCCATTCCTTTTAATTATGTTAATTATGTTAATAAGAAAGCGCGTTCTCCGTCAAGTATGCAGGGAAAATGGTTTCCAAGGCTGTCTGGAATAATAATGAATATTATTAAACACTTCATATTAATGAAACATATGAAGAGACATGAGTCATTTCATTAGCAGACGGGTCGGTATAGTCAGAGCCGGGTGATATATCCTTCTGCAATCAGACCCTCGTTAGGGCTTTTCATGTAGTTTTACCCACAGAGGCTGGAAATTGCCAGTCTGAGGATAAATCTTAAAGGGGAACTGAAGAGAGAGGTATATGGAGGCTGCCATGTTTATTTCCTTTTAAGCAATACCAGTTGCCCTGCAGCCCTGCTGACCCTCTGCCTCTAATACTATTAGCCATAGCCCCTGAACAAGCATGCAGCAGATCAGGTGTTTCAGACATTAAAGTCAGATCTTACAAGACTAGCTGCATGCTTGTTTCTGGTGTTATTCAGATACTACTGCAGAGAAATAGACCAGCAGGGCTGCCAGGTAACTGGTATTGATTAAAAGGAAATAAATATGGCATGCAGTGCAGGGTATGCAGTGATTGTTATTACAAATGTGCAGCTGCCTGTCACACACACACAGGTACCCTGAACAGGTGCAGTCACGTAGGTAGGTAGGTAGGTGCACTGAACAACAACAGGTGGGTATGCAGTGATTGGTATTACAAATGTGCAGCTGCCTGTCACACACACAGGTAGTCACTGAATGTGCTGGGCCTGGCAGTAGTAGCACAGTAGGAATTACAAAGGCTGTATATGCAACACAAGTGTGTGTGGGACACACACACACAAAAAATAGATCACAAGAACAACATTAGCTCTCAAAAGAGCTGTTGAGGAGGAGGAGTGCTTTTTAGCAATAAGAACAGCAAGAAGAAGCAAGCTAACAAGCCTAACACAAGTCAGCAGGTTCTCTCCCTCCTCTAATTACTGCAGCCACATGAGTGAGTGAAATGGCTGACGCTGCCTGCGTTTTATAAGGGGGGGGGTGGCTCCAGGAGGGAGTGTAGCCTGATTGGCTACCCTGTGCCTGCTGACTGTGATGTAGAGGGTCAAAGTTGACCCTAATGATCATGGGCGTCCGCAGAAAATTTTCCAGGGGGGGGGCAAAAAGTGGGGAGCAAAAAGCGGGGCGGCGCAATTTGGGCTGCTGTTGTGTGGCGCGCGTAGCGCTCCAAAAAATGGAGCTAGGTCATACGCGCGCCGCACCGAAAAATGGGTGTGGTCATGAACCAGAATGTGGGTGTGGTCGTGGGTGGAGACAAGTTTACATGAACTAAGCAATGGTGGGACATTAGATTAGGACAGTGGTGGCGAACCTTTTGGAGGTCGAGTGTCCAAACTGCAAAGTCACTTTACTATCACAAAGTGCCAACAGCAATTTAAACTACCGGTAAATACAAACGTTTTAACTCATACATGAACATTATGGAAAATTAAGTTGAAAATAAACTGTGAAGATAAACAATTTCATCCATCGTACTCCTGAAAAAAATTATTCATTTTTTTTAGAACCTTCCAGTTTCATTTTCTGTTTTAAAAAGCGGAAAAAGTAGGTTTAATGCTATTGTCTCATATGATGATGATTCAGCTTTTTCCATAGTCTCGCAGTTAGCAATCATGTGACCCCCAACAAGACAAATTCAGCAATCATGAGGCCCCCAACATGACCAACTCAGCAATCATGAGGCCCCCAACAAGACAAATTCAGCAATCATGAGGCCCCCAACAAGACAAATTCAGCAATCATGAGGCCCCCAACAAGACAAATTCAGCAATCTTGAGGCCCCCAACAAATCATGAGGCCCCCAACAAGACAAAGTCAGTAACCATGAGGCCCGCAACAAGACAAATTCAGCAGTCATGAGGCACATAAATAGACAGCTTTTCACATAAATAGGCAGAATGCCCCCTTAATATGTAGACACCTCTCACCTGGCAGCAGTTCCCCAAAATACACTCAATCTGACAGCAGTGGTTCCCCAAAAATAGGTAGCCACAGGTCTATAGGTGTCCCCAGAATAGGTGGCCAGCGGTATAGATGTCCCCAGAACTGGTAGCCAGGGGTAGAGATGTCCCCAGAACAGGTAGCCAGGGGTATATGTGCCCAGTATATGTAGGCAGGGGTATATGTCCCAGTATATGTAGGCAGGGGGTATATGTCCCAGTATATGTAGCCATGGGGATATGTCCCAGTATATGTAGGCAGGGGTATATGTCCCCAGAAAAAAGTAGCCAGGGGTATATGTCCCAGTATATGTAGGCAGGGGTATATGTCCCAGTATATGTAGGCAGGGGGATATGTCCCAGTATATGTAGCCAGGGGGATATGTCCCAGTATATGTAGGCAGGGGGTATATGTCCCAGTATATGTAGGCAGGGGGTATATGTCCCAGTATATGTAGGCAGGGGGTATATGTCCCAGTATATGTAGCCAGGGGGATATGTCCCAGTATATGTAGGTAGGGGTATATGTCCCCAGAAAAAGTAGCCAGGGGTATATGTCCCAGTATATGTAGGCAGGGGTATATGTCCCAGTATATGTAGGCAGGGGTATATGTCCCAGTATATGTAGGCAGGGGGTATATGATATGTCCCAGTATATGTAGCCAGGGGGATATGTCCCAGTATATGTAGGCAGGGGGATATGTCCCAGTATATGTAGGCAGGGGTATATGTCCCAGTATATGTAGGCAGGGGGTATATGTCCCAGTATATGTAGCCAGGGGTATATGTCCCAGTATATGTAGGCAGGGGTATATGTCCCAGTATATGTAGCCAGGGGGATATGTCCCAGTATATGTAGGCAGGGGGATATGTCCCAGTATATGTAGGCAGGGGTATATGTCCCAGTATATGTAGGCAGGGGGTATATGTCCCAGTATATGTAGCCAGGGGTATATGTCCCAGTATATGTAGGCAGGGGTATATGTCCCAGTATATGTAGGCAGGGGTATATGTCCCAGTATATGTAGGCAGGGGGTATACGTCCCAGTATATGTAGCCAGGGGGATATGGCCCAGTATATGTAGCCAGGGGGATATGTCCCAGTATATGTAGGCAGGTGTATATGTCCCAGTATATGTAGGCAGGGGGTATATGTCTCAGTATATGTAGTCAGGGGTATATGTCCCAGTATATGTAGGCAGGGGGTATATGTAGGCAGGTGTATATGTCCCAGTATATGTAGGCAGGGGTATATGTCCCAGTATATGTAGGCAGGGGTATATGTCCCAGTATATGTAGGCAGGGGTATATGTCCCAGTATATGTAGGCAGGGGTATATGTCCCAGTATATGTAGGCAGGTGTATATGTCCCAGTATATGTAGGCAGGGGTATATATCCCCAGAAAAAGTAGCCAGGGGTATATGTCCCAGTATATGTAGGCAGGGGTATATGTCCCAGTATATGTAGGCAGGGGTATATGTCCCAGTATATGTAGGCAGGGGTATATGTCCCAGTATATGTAGGCAGGGGGTATACGTCCCAGTATATGTAGCCAGGGGGATATGGCCCAGTATATGTAGCCAGGGGGATATGTCCCAGTATATGTAGGCAGGTGTATATGTCCCAGTATATGTAGGCAGGGGGTATATGTCTCAGTATATGTAGTCAGGGGTATATGTCCCAGTATATGTAGGCAGGGGGTATATGTAGGCAGGTGTATATGTCCCAGTATATGTAGGCAGGGGTATATGTCCCAGTATATGTAGGCAGGGGTATATGTCCCAGTATATGTAGGCAGGGGTATATGTCCCAGTATATGTAGGCAGGGGTATATGTCCCAGTATATGTAGGCAGGTGTATATGTCCCAGTATATGTAGGCAGGGGTATATATCCCCAGAAAAAGTAGCCAGGGGTATATGTCCCAGTATATGTAGGCAGGGGTATATGTCCCAGTATATGTAGGCAGGGGTATATGTCCCAGTATATGTAGGCAGGGGTGTATGTCCCAGTATATGTAGGCAGGGGGTATATGTCCCAGTATATGTAGGCAGGTGTATATGTCCCAGTATATGTAGGCAGGGGTATATGTCCCAGTATATGTAGGCAGGGGTATATGTCCCAGTATATGTAGGCAGGGGGATATGTCCCAGTATATGTAGGCAGGGGGTATATGTCCCAGTATATGTAGGCAGGTGTATATGTCCCAGTATATGTAGGCAGGGGGTATATGTCCCAGTATATGTAGGCAGGGGTATATGTCCCAGTATATGTAGGCAGGGGTATATGTCCCAGTATATGTAGCCAGGGGGATATGTCCCCAGAAAAAGTGGCCATGTGTGCAGGAGGAGGGGAGCAGCGGAGAGAAGAGGGAGAGCTATGGGCACTCACCTTAGGGGGCTCTCCCTCCCTCTCTCGCTCTCCCCTCCGGAGTCCGGAATGAAGTGTGCAGCGGCAGGCAGCGGGCGGAACTTACCTCCTCTCGTCGCACGCGCCGGATGGATTAGCCGCTACTCTGGCCTGATCCAGACCAGAGTGCGGCACCAGAACTTCCGGCGCAGGAGCAAGAGGAGGTAAGTTCCGCCCGCTGCCAGCCGCTGCACACTTCATTCCGGAGGGGACAGCGAGGGAGAGAGAGCCCCCTAAGGTGAGGGAAGGGGGGGAGACGTCCGCCCTTCCCCACTGTGCCCATAGCTCTCTCTCTTCTCTGCGCTGTTCCCCTCCTGCTGGCTGCACGGGCACGCGGCCAGGGGGGGGCAGCGGGCGGCCAGGCTCGGGCAGATGCCCGGTTTTGCCATATGTGCGGACGCCCATGCTAATGATGTAATATAGGGGGTGGGTCAAACCGCCATAAAGTTCGCGGTCGATCACGAACACGAACCACTGAAGTTTGCGCGAATAAGTTTGCATGCAAAACGTTTGGGCCATCTCTAAATAGTAGTAGGATTATATGAATATATCAATACTTATGTTCTATTTCTCTGTGTCTATGTATGTATGAATGTATGTGAGCAAGCAAAAGAGTAGCAATTAGATAATAGCAAATAAGTGATAACACCTCTAACACACACACACACACACACACACACACACACACACACACACACACCCACACACACACACACACACACACACACACACACACACACACACACACACACACACACACACACACACACACTGAGACTCCACGCACACACACATACGTGCACACACACATACGCGCACACGCACATACGCGCACACACACATACGCGCACACACACACGCACACACTCATACACACACACGCGCGCGCGCGCACACGCACATACGCGCACACACACACGCACACACTCATACACACACACGCGCACACACGCGCGCGCGCGCACACACACACACACACACACACACTGCGACTCCACGCACACACACATACGCGCACACACACACCTAACCTACCTATTTATACTCATGACATTCCTGTAGAAGTTCCAGTGATGACGTCAGCTGGGGTTTCCAATCAGGTAGCTTAGTTAGGGGAAGAGAGGAAATAGTTAAATTAGGAATAAATCCTGGAAATGGGTTGATATACCGTGATTTCAGTTCCAGAAATGCTGCTCTCAGCAATATTACTGAACAGCGTTGGAACATTATTTAGAATAAGTGACATAACTAGGGCGATAGTTTTATTAAGGACATCCTGGAATCCTCCTTACTCTTATTTGCACGTAGGGCCATTGTGTAGTCACTCAGCAGTGCCATGAGGAAGTCACACAAAATGGCTGCCCTCTGGTTTGCCTCACAGCTCTTCAGGCTGCCTCCTCACACCCAGATACTCCATTTATCTCTCCAGGAGCTCAGCAAAATCAAAACTAAACACATTTCAAAGCTCTCAGTCTCATTCTGCCTCTCTATTGTTTATGCCAGTAACATTTCCACCCCCAGATGCAGCATTCGTGAGGCGCACTTTAGAGCTTTTCATTGATAGCACATATGTTTAGATGAAAGCAGGAAAATCATTTGCATGCCTATAGCGATATGACGGAGGCTGCGGCTGTGTCAGCATTGAGCTTTGCCGCTTCTTGTTTTCAGAAGCTGCTTACTTGCTTCCAGCAAATAGTTTAACCATGTCTTAGAGACGACTTTTGTTTTGCAAGAGTAAACGAAACAGTATGTACTACGCATAGACCGTCAGGAAACTTAAAACAAACTTGACAATGCTCTCTGCTGTAAGGAAAACTGGCTGCCAGTTGTGACTCTGAGGTGAGTCATATGGGGAAGAACTAAGGCGATAAGGGGCAGGGCCTTTATGTTAGGAAGCAGCAGCCAATTGGTTAGTCATTTTCAGAAACCGGCCCTGCGTGCACGGCTTATTAGCAGCCGTGCACGCAGGGCCGGTTCTAGACTTTTTTTCTGCCTGAGGCAAACCTGTAAGGCAGCCCCCCCCCCCCCCCCCCCATTTGGAATGATCGCACAGCACCTGACAATTTACTCTGCCTCTTTTAATGTTCTCACATGACATGCTGCAGCTCAATACATAGCACACTGGCTGGCCGTGTGCTTGTAACAAACTGCTCACCCTCAGCCAGTCAGCCGCCTCCATTCCTCCATAGTCAGGACAGCAGTGCCACCTCCTCCCTTCTGCTTTGCAAGTCAAACAAAACACTGCTGCTCTCCTGCCTCCCCCCTCCTCACTCACTGTCAGACTCCTCACACAGCACAACAAGCTGCTTTTCCCTGATGATGACCTCTTCACCTCGCTCTCCTCTCGTTTATCCTCCAGCTCTGACTGCATGCTGTAAGTGTAAACACAGTAAAAACATTGTGCCCCTGTAATCTCTGCTGCATGATGCAAATGCTTCACCTTGCTTTGTGAGAGAACGGAGGGGTGGGTCGACTATTAAAGAGCACAGGAACAGGAAATTGGAGAGACCCCAAGACAACGAGCAGCTTGAGGAGTGTCAGCAACACGTAATCTAGCCCACAATGGGATTAATTCACAATTTATTTTGTCATTACAGAGGTACTTTAAAGAACTGTAACCAAAGATTGACCTTCATCCCAATCAGTAGCTGTTACCCCCTTTTCCATGAGAAATCTATTCCTTTTATCGAATAGATCATCAGGGAGGTCTGTATAGCTGATATTATAGGGAAACCCCTCCCACAGTGTGATGTTAGGACATAGGTCCTGACAGTTTCCTATCTGTGAACCGTGTTGCATTGTGGGAAATAACAGCTATTTCCAACTGCCAAGCACCCAGTCTCTCCCTCTGTGCATATGTATATCTATTGAAAAAACAACCTTTAGTCTATTGCAATGTGAGTGGGTGTGGTTATAAATATTGGCAGTTGGTGTTGTCCAGCTTTTTTTCTTGTCTGCTAGTAGTAAACATGATGACGTGAAGGCTCATAGTGGATCCAACAACATGAACAAATTACATTGCGAATATCAATCATTTCTTGATCTCTCTTCTATTTTTTAACTTCTATCTTTGCAATGTATTGATTCATTTGTAAAGTTCCTCTTTAAACTGTAACTGTCGAGCCTAAATTCAAAAATCAATTCTTTATTTTTATCTGGTAAACAAGTAATAAGAATGCTAACCAGGAAACCCAAAAGTTAAAATCACTATTACTTTTCTTGTTGATAAATGACCATTCCCCAGTTTACCTGACTCTTATTTGGTACATCTGCCTCACAAAGGAAGTTGCAGAGCATGCTGGGTTGTCCTTTTTTGCTTTTCTACTTTCCTTAACTAATGCAGCCTGATTGGCTGAAGCCTCTTTTCCCCTCCCACACCTCTGTTCCTCTCTGATTGAGACAATGCACTTTCTATAGTAGAGGGCAGGCAATGCATACACAATTAGACAGAGAAGAATAAGGGAGGAAATGACATCAGGATTGGCTTCAAAATAGCCACAGTTAAAATGGGAAATGCTAAGAAGGATTTTCTCTGTTTTTTTACTGTAGAAAAATCACTAAAATCAAAACATGGACAGTGCAATGCATTTGCTGTGTAAGTAGAGCAAGTATTTATCTACCAATATATGTGTTGTTGAGATAGTATGGCTGACAGCTCCTCTTTAATAGGCATGTAATACAGCGGTACATTTGGCTTTCAAGGCTACAAAGGAATGATTTACATATTAGTCCATCCTCTTCCTCTGAAGTGATATACTATGGTTGTTGCTTCTTACATATATATACTGTAGGTGACATTTGCATTTACCTTCAATTTTAAAGTATTTTCCACAATGCATTTATTTAGATGTATCTTCCCAAGTGATATACATTTTCACTATACATTTTTTAACAGTTTTCTCATGTTATATGTTCTGCTTTAAATCATCACTTGAAGCCCAGGTTCAGGCACCCATTTCTATAACCACACAATGAAACATGATGTTTAAATTATTTGTGTGCAAAATAATTTAAAAGTACAAATTGCAGGTTTGCAAAATAAATAAAAGCAAATGATATGCTGCTCTGAGCAGTCAGAGCACTACTCCCGCGCCGTGCGGAGCTGAACCGTGTTCCTCCACAGCAGCGTGCCACTTATACTAAGTTTATCCGTCCCAGCTGTGTGTTCAGTCCCAGGAATATCAGCAAACCGCTTTACAGGAACAGCTCAGCACTTTTACAATAATCACTGCTGCCATTTATTCTATTTCTGTGCATGTTAGTGCACTGTATATCTCACCTATTCATAGGACAGCAGAGTTCTTCTAGCACATTACAGCCTTTTATTCGTGAGACTTCTGTGCGCTGGAAATCACTTACAACAGTTTTCCATTTTTCCATGACTATATTATACTGCATTTTTTTATTTACTTGACATTCAGCGGTGTAATGATAGCTCCTGCCTCTCCATTCACCAGGGGTGCCCATTCCTCTTTCCCAGCATGCCATTGGCCCTCTTATGTGCTACAGCCAGGCACTGTGCAGCCGCGTTCGTATGAATTGGCCGCCGGGAGACTTGGGCGCAGGAGACAGCCGGTATATCCTGCTACTGCACAAGTTCCCGGCGCATAAATACTATTCCCCCTCTAGGTCCACGTGGATAGTGGGGAATAATATAATTCAGCTTCCAGCTATTGCTGGAGGCCAAATTATAGTGTTTTAAGAGCAACTTCAGCGCCGTCTTCTGACGGCGCTGAAGTTACTCACTGCTGTAATTCCTATTACGGTCTATGGTGGCGCCGGCTGCGCCCAAATCTCCTGCGCTGTTATGACAGCGCTCGGTGCAGCTTGCCTCACACCCATGTCATGTGATATGCAGGAAGGAACAGCCAGGCGCTCTGCAGCCTCACACCCATGTCATGTGACATGCAGGAAGGAACAGCCAGGCACTGTGCAACTTCACACCCAAGGCCAGGCAGAGGCAAGAGAGGCTCCAGCCTCAGGGCGCAGTGTAGGAGGGGGCGCACAACTCACTCAGCTATCATTCCCCTATAGTGTTTGAAGCTGTAGGTCTTTGACCCAGCTCTGCTCACACCCATGTCATGTGAAATGCAGGAACACTTGGGAGCTGTGCAGACTGCACAACGTCCGGCTGCAGTGAAGGGGATAGAGGAGATGGACCTTTCCCACTGCTGGAGGCAGGTAACATATTGTGCACCCTGCACTACTCTACATATTGGATATTGGTACAAACCATTCTACTCTGCAATGCCTTGGGGGTGTGGGGCACAAATGCTCCTATCCACCTCCCAGTCCAACACTGGCTCCATTGTTTATGGTTACATCACTATTTTGTGTAGCATTTTCCCATGCAGCATTGTTTAATATTGTAAGGTCTCCCTTATCTATTCTACATTGTGTAATATGATAGTACTTTATAAATAAAGTTTAACCTCCTTAGTGGTTACCCTAAGTCAGGCTCAGGCCGTAAATCTGCAACTCAGAACGGTAACCCTGAGCCTGACTCGGGGTAGCCCCCTGGGGGCATATGCAGAGTCTTTGCGCAGTGGGCATTTTCAACTCGCCTCACCCAGGATCCAGACACTGGAAGCCAACCACCCAGACGCTGGTCCTCGGAGGCTCTTGAATCCCTCTAGTGAGATTGCCGCCTGTCGTCATGATGACAAACAGCGATTTCACTATAGGGGTAGGGCCACCCAGTGGATAGAGGGAGAATTTGCAGCGCAGGATCCAGGGTAGGTGAGTAATGTGCATGGCCTTTGCAGATCTGTCTAGCGGTATGATTTTTTCCTGCTTTATGGGTCCTTTCATGCTGCGTTGGTATGCGTTAATGTGCATTAGTACACGTTGGTACACGTTTCTCCCATAGCAGAGCATTGTGAAAAAGCAGTTAAAATGCGTATAGTTGTAACTGAGTCATAGGGAAATATGGGCATAACTTTTAAAATCAAGTTTTCTTTCAGTCATAACTGAGAGCAACTGATTAAGAGTAAAAGGGCCCTAAGGGTCTAAAAGTGTGTGAAAAAATTGCATCGCTTTTAGACCCTAAAATACATAAGTACCATATATACTCAAATACAAGTCAACCTCGTGTATAAGTCGACTCCAATATTCAACCTTCTTAAGCTGGAATTTTTATTGACTCAAGTATAAGTCTACCCAGCAATGGCTGCACTTGAGGCTCAGGAGGGGTTAATGACTGCACTGTGTACAGTATTGCAGCCATTAACCCCTCCTGTCCCTTAAGTGCAGCCAATACCTCCTCCAGGCCCCCAAGTGCTGCAATTATGCAATTATTCACTCCCTTTTATGTAGCCCAGTATCCCTTCCCCCCGCCCTGCCTCTTTCCTCGTTAATTGTTGTGGCCAGGACTTTCAGACCTGTGTTTTCTTGGCATTTCCTTTCCTCAAAGTATATCACCACTGGGTAAATTGCTGCAAATTGGAATGTCACTATAAGTACACACATTACTCAGTGTGCTCAGTGTTGCCCGTGACTCATGTATAAGTCTACCCCTATACATTTATGAAGTGAATCAGACCTACATTTCTAGACTTATACTCGAGTATATACAGTAATTATACTGCCAGGGAGGTTAATAATAATAACTGTGTGTTGTGTTGCTGTATTTCTCTGTTGGGGTGTATCCGATGTATCCAGGACCTGCATGCAGCTGACATCGTGCCCTCTGTGCCCTCTTTCACACCTGCTTTTGTTTTTTTTTTTGCTTTATCAGGCCTGTGCAGAAGTTCCAGCAAGTTGTCAAGCCTCAGTGTCCCATGTTCCCTGTCAAGCCTTCAGCCCAACCAGATCCTCTGTGAGCTCCAGAACTGCGCACACTGCGCCAGCCTATTGGAGAACCCAGAGCTGGAGCTCAGTGACTGCGAGAGCTGCGAGTCTGACACGAATGGCGTGTACGAGTTCACACAGGACCTCCGGCACGGAGACCAAAGAGACCAGCTCCAGAAAGGGAAGAGGTCCAAGAAGAAGGAAGAGACCAACAAGATCTACGAACTATGGGAGGAATTCACCTATCGTCTCAAGAGGATTGTGGAGAGCAAATACTTCAACCGCGGCATCATGATCGCCATCCTGATCAACACTCTCAGCATGGGCATTGAGTACCACGAGCAGGTGGGTAAAGCTTGTAGTCTTGTAGTCATCTGTTAACCAAATCAGGAGCATGGCTCATATGAAGATGGCTTGTTGGCACCTCCTTGGAACTGTGGTGCAGTTTTGTAAATGGCAGAAGGCAAATTTACCAACATGGTCACACAGGGTCATTTCTAGTCATAGGCAAACCAGGCAGAAGCCTGGGTGACAACTGTAAGGGGGACTCCACAGAGCTAGTCATTGCACACTGTACTTTATGGAATTCTTATAGCCAACTGCTAGTTACATTAAGAAAGGGATAGATGGTAAATTTAAAAGCTAAATGGGTACTGCTGTGTCGATTTTTGTAACTCTGACTGCATTTCCAGGACAATATTCTAATCTGTAAATACCAAGGCTGTACATAAACAGTATAATGTTTATAAAGTGCATACACACAGCTGAGAACTGTTATTGTACGTTATTGTTATTGGGTTCAGTGAGTTTGGGCTATTGAGATGTACTGTATATGGTCTGGTAATAATTTGTGTATTCTTTACAAATCTATTTTTATACAAAATTATTTTGAAGAACATTATTTCTATGCAAATGATCAATTTCTTATTGGTGCTCACAAAACGAACTGTAGGATATGATCTTCCTGTTCACGAGACTGGGGTAGGTAGATGAAATGGCCAGAAACAGCTCTGTGCTTACATATTTAACCCTTCCAGGACCGATATGTTTCCCCCCCCTCCCCCCATTTAGGACCAGATGATCCATTTCCCTAGGCAAGGACCTTGTACATAGGTAAAAAGCACTGCCGCTAGTGTAAGAGGAGAAGTTTTTTTTTTGTTTTTTTTTGCTTAAGGTGCCCAGACACCACTCGATATTGTGGCCCAATCAAACTATTGTTTTGATAATTTTATCAAACCGGAGCCACATTGCCTACCGTTCGATCTTCTGATTGATTTCTGGACTGAAATCGATTGAAAGGATCGATTGGACATGCTGGAATATCTCGGTCACAGGTGCTCAATTGGGTATGTGGCCAGGGCCGGTTTAAGCAACAATGAGGCCCCAGGGCAAAATAAACCTGGGCCCCCCCCCCCCCCCCCCCAACAGATACCCCGGAACAAAAATCGTCATTAAGGGACCTTTTTTGCAGCTGGTATAGTCAGGGTGTGAAGCCCCAATCGGTCGGAGCTCCACATTCTGGCTACCCCAGCCTGCATGGGGGACAAGGGGTTAAAAAGTTTCAGGAGGGGGGACCCCACATAATTTTTTTTAAAAAAATTCCCACACTCTAAACATATTTTTTTTGGGGGGAAATAGGAAAAAATGCCAGGGATCTTCATACAGCCATATTGCGGCTGTATAGCGATCCCTGGCCAAAGCACTGCGGCTGCGTATAGACCCCCTGGAAACCCCGTCAGGAAATTCATTGCTCTTTCTTTTGATGCATGTAAAATTACACTACCGTTAGGCAGGGCCGGTTTAAGCAACAATGGGGCCCCAGGGCAAAAAAACCTGGGGGGCCCCGCCAACAGATACCCCGGAGCAAAAATTGGCATTAAGGGACCTTTTTTGCAGCTGGTATAGTCAGGGTTTGAAGCCCCAATCGGTCGGAGCTCCACATTCTGGCTACCCCAGCCTGCATGGGGGACAAGCGGTTATAAGTTTCAGGAGGGGGGACCCCACATAATTTTAAAAAAAAAATTCCCACACTCTAAACATAAAAAAAGAATTGAGAAAATAGGAAAAAAAATGCCAGGGATCTTCATACAGCCATATTGCGGCTGTATAGCGATCCCTGGCCAAAGCGCTGCGGCTGCGTATGGACCCCCTGGAAACCCCTTAAGGAAATTTATTGCTCTTTCTTTTGATACATGTAAAATTACACTACCGTTAGGTACTAAAAGTGACATTTACCGCATTTATAAGGATACTTTTTTCCTTCGAAACTTTAAAATCGATTTTCTCAAAAACTATAAGGTCTTTTTTGAAAAATTGTTTTTTCCTCTTACTCCCAATGATCTCCTTAACATATCCTGCAAATTTAGGGTTTCTGGAATTTAAAGAGACTCTGAAGCGAGAATAAATCTCGCTTCAGAGCTCATAAATAGCAGGGGCACGTGTGCCCCTGCTAAAACGCAGCTATCCCGCGGCTAAACGGGGGTCCCTTCACCCCCAACCCACCCCCCGCAAAAGTGTGTCGTAGAAAGGTCGCAGAATTTCCCTTCCTGGAGGCAGGGCTAACGACTGCAGCCCTGCCTCCAGTCGCGTCTGTCAGCGGCGCATCGCCGCCTCTCCCCCGCCCCTCTCAGTGAAGGAAGACTGAGAGGGGCGGGGGAGAGGCGGAGATACGCGCTGACAGACGCGCGTGGGGCAGGGCTGCGGCGGTTAGCCCTGCCCCAACCAGGAAGCGCTCCCCGGGTGTATCGAGGGGGATTTGGGGGTGAAGGGACCCCCCTTAAGCCGCGCTATAGCGGCGTTTTAGCAGGGGCACACGTGCCCCTGCTATTTATGAGGTCTGAAGCGAGATTTATTCTCGCTTCAGACTCTCTTTAAGGTGGATTTGCTATTAACCATTAATGTCGGCTGTTTTTTAAATGTGTATTTTTTTTCCTTTGAAACTTTAAAATCGATTTTCTCAAAAACTAAAAGGTCGCTTTGAAAAAAAGTTTTTCCTCTTGTAGCCACTGGGGGCCCCTACAAGCTCTGGGGCAGCTGCCTCCTTTGCCTCTATGGTAGCGCCGGCCCTGTACGTGGCAGTAACGGTGTTCAATAGCATGACGACCGACAGACCCCTGGCTGGTGTCCCCCTAAGTGCAAAAAGGTCCCCTCAGGTTCCCGTGTGCAGTGTAAAGCCTCACCTGGTCTCCCTGTTCACCCTAACCGTGAGCGCATGTACCACCAGGTGCAGGTGAGACGTCACTACACGCACCTGGTGCCACGTGGTACAGGCACTCGGGGTGACACTGAACACCCGTGTCCCCCCTAACCGCGAGCGCCTGTACTACCAGGTGCAGGTGGGACGTCACTACACGCACCTGGTGCCATGTGGTACAGGCACTCGGGATGACACTGAACACCCGTGTCCACCCTAACCGCGAGCGCCTGTACCACCAGGCGCAGGTGGGACGTCACTACACGCAACTGGTGCCACGTGGTACAGGCACTCGGGGGACACTGAACACCCGTGTCCCCCCTAACCGCGAGCGCCTGTACCACCAGGTGCAGGTGGGACGTCACTACACGCACCTGGTGCCACGTGGTACAGACACTCGGGATGACACTGAACACCCGTGTCCACCCTAACCGTGAGTGCCTGTACCACCAGGTGCAGGTGGGACGTCACTACACGCACCTGGTGCCACGTGGTACAGGCACTCGGAATGACACTGAACACCCGTGTCCACCCTAACCGCGAGCGCTTGTACCACCAGGCGCAGATGGGACTTCACTGCACACACCTGGTGCCACGTGGTACAGGCACTCGGGGTGACTCTGAACACCAGAAGGAGGCTAGGAGTCACGGCGGGAACAGGTGAGACTTGACTGAACACGGGCACCTGGTGAACACTTTGACACTTGGGGGGTGCCCAGGCAAGCGGTTGCACTAGGCTGATTTTTGAAAGATTTCATGCTAAAATCGGAAATCAGTCTGTGGTGTATGGGCTGGCAACAGATTCCTCTCTGATCAGATTTGATCAGAGAAGGATCTGCCCCATGGTCGATCTGCCCATACATCGAGTGATGTATTATTATTATTGATTTATAAAGCGCCAACATATTCCATGGTGCTGTACTAAGTAAGAAAAACAAACAAGGGGTACATAATGATACAGGAAATGATATACATCAAGTATGCAGTATACATACGAGGCAGTGTGTGTTTAGGTTATTTAGAAAGGAGTACAACTTGGCGTGAGGTCGAAGGGGGAAGGCCTAAGGTGGCCTAAGGCATGCTTGTCAGAAAAAGTGAGTTTTGAGGGAGCATTTAAAGATTTCAAAGGTTGGAGAGTGACAGATGTGCTGTAGAAGGGCATTCCAGAAGAGGGGGGAAGCGCGTGAGAAGTCTTGTATATGTGAATGCGAGGAGGTGATTCCAGAGAAGGATTAAAGATGGTCATGTGCAGATCTGAGATTGCGGTTGGGGTGGTATCTGGAAACTAGTGAGACATACAGGGGAGAGAGATTGTGTAGAGCTTTCCAGGTTAGGGTTATGAGCTTGAAATGGACAGTCTCGCTAATTGGCAGCCAATGCATTGCTACCTTTAGAGTCTAGTGTAGTAAAAGGTTATGTCACAATGTGGATATATATATATATATATATATATATATATATATATATATATATATATATATATATATAATCTCCCGGAGTCGGAATTAGGTAGGACGCCACTGGAGAGCATATTACAGAAGCAATACTTCTTAGAAATGCTTCAATTATTTTGTGAGAACATCTGTTTTTCCGAGGTAGCAGCCCAGCGAGGGACTTTGAGAAGAAACTCCTTCCTGGAATGGTGCTAATTAGGTCATTGTGGGGCGCTGTTCATTAGAAGTACAGCTGGGATGTCAGAGGTGAATTGACTGTTCTTTCCTGGAGCTCTGCAGTGGAATAGGAAGATTCTTTATTAGAGTAGTTCAAGGATAACCAGAGCATTCTAATCACTTGCTGTAGATGTACCCGCACATATTCCACTGACTAGCCGAGTGTGCAGACCAAGTCATTCTATTTCCTCAACAGTGTTGCTCTCCACGGCCTCGTGGTTGTCCGTGATCACAAGGAAGCTGTTTTTCCTGATCACGAGGTCAAATCCCGAATTCTTGATTGCCTCTCAAACACAGATTCAGTTCCGAATGCACCCGTGATCGTGGTTCAAATCCGGCTTGTGATCACGGATCGTGATTATTACCTGAAAATTCGCCGACTTTAGCGGTTAATAGCAAAGCCCCCTTACATGCTAGAAACACTAAATTTGCAGGATATGTTAAGTAGAACAGTGGGAACAAGGGGAACATTTTCATGATCAGGGCGAGGCCTATTTGTTCCCATATTACCAACCTGCATTAGACCAATACCCCCCTTTACCATTTGAACCATTAAACTCTTACTTATGAAGAAGACACTGGACACACAATTAAAGTGGTGTAAAAAGGCCAGAGCAACCTTTTCCTTTAATACCGAACTTAACAATATTCCAAACAATTTAAAGGGAGGGGGAGGATCCAGAGGTCCACTTATATAACAAGCAGGCAGCTGCGTAACGGCTCCCAGCCGCAACCGCTGGCTCAGGGACAGCTGCCTGCCAAACAGTAGGTGCTCATTGAAGATGTAGACCTTCAAGGATATATTCACACCGAGGTGGGGTATTCATTCAATATTCTCTGACCTCCTCCGGATACCCTTCCCCTCTGGCTGCAATGACAAGAAAAAAACACAACAACAAAAACCAAAACAGACATCAAATTACACCAATAAGGGAGGGAGCGAGGGAGCTTGTTTCCAGAAGGATCCTGCCCGGAACTCCACCCCCCCATATACCCCTTCCTCCTTGGGTCCATTCCATTTCGCCACTTCCATTGGCTCCTGCCTCCTGCTCCAGCCCTCTGGCTCCTGACCCTACCTTCTTGTACACCAAGGCCCACCCTATCATGTGAGCCCTCCCCAGGCTCCTTGATCCCCAGTACGGGCTCTGCTAAAAGACCTTATAATTTTTGAGAAAATCGATTTTAAAGTTTCAAAGGAAAAAATTATACATTTAAATGCAGTAAATGACAGTTAATGTATTTACAGCGTTTACATGTATACTTTTTTCCTTTGAAACTTTAAAATCGATTTTCTCAAAAACTATCAAGTCTATTTGAAAAAACTTGCTTGTTGTTTCTAGCATGTAAGGGGGCTTTGCTATTAACCACTAAAGTTGGTGGGTTTTTAATCACGAATACTTTTTTCACTTGAAACTTTAACACTCCTGGCGGAACGCAATTTCAGAGGCTATGTCCGGAGTAGGATTTTTTTTTAAATAAAATGTGTTTTTTATCTTTTAGCTAGCACTTCGCTAGCTAACTATGTCCCCCAAGCCTCGCCGCACCTAACTAAAGCCCCCGATCGCCGCCGGCAATATTTACCCCTCCGCGATCCCGTGAGAGCCGCAGCTTCACCATTCAGCTTCACTCGTCACTATGTCGACGATCGGACATGACGTCTGACGTCATGCGCAGTCCCGATCCTCCCCATAGCGAAGCCTGGAGCTGATTGGGAGGCTGCGCCATCGCGGGATCCCTGGGGGGTACGTATTACGGCAGCAACCGGTGGAGAGCAGCGAAACTTGGGGGACATAGTTAGCTAGCCAAATGCTAGCTTAAAGCCAAAAAAAAAAAATGAGTTTTACTCACCTGGGGCTTCCAATAGCCCCCTGCAGCTGTCCGGTGCCCTCACAGTGCTATAGCAGCATAGAGGGAGCTATTGTGGCTGGGAACGCAAATTATCACTTGCGTTCCCAGCCTGTCTGGTCCTGACGGCGAAACCGGAAGTGGCTGCCTGAGGGGACAGGAGGATCGGAGGGACATGGTGAGGGCACCAGACAGCTGCAGGGGGCTATTGGAAGCCCCAGGTGAGTAAAACTCATGGGGTTTTTTTGGCTTAAGGTTCACTTTAAGCTATTACAGCAAATTTTAGTAAAAAAAAATCCTCCCGAGGCCATGTGATCCTCTGCGGCGGCTAGCCCGAGCGTAGGTCAGGGTTACCGCCAGGAGGGTTAAAATCAATTTTCTCAAAAACTAAAAGTTCTTTTTAAAAAAATTTTTTTATGTTGTAGCCACTTCTCACCTTTATAATCCATGCTATTTTGGTGATTGTAGCATGTATGGGGGCTTTGCTATTAACGTTAAAGTCAAATTCATGATCACGGATTCTACATGCAATCACGGCTAAAATCGAGTCGAATTCGGAATTCCGTTACAAATCCAGATCACGATTACGTTATATCCGAATTTTGATACTGCCGTGGCCAGATTTACTCAAATTCGTGATCGGGGGTATCCGAGCAACACTGTTCCTGAGACCTCCCAACAAGTTACAGACCATCTCCACAAAAAAAAAAGTATCTGATCCTACCCCCCCCCCCCCCCCCCCCCTCCCTTCATTCCCTACCTAACACTAAGGCGGGCTTGTGCTGCACAGAATCCCCCTCACACTCATGAAAGTCTCCAATGCTCCGGGAATCTAGCCAAATCCCTGATGGCGGCTGAATAAGGGTTGTAGTATCATAGCAGTAGGCCGGCCTCTTCCAGTTACTTCTGGGAGGTGGTGGAATGCTTGTATCACTAACCTCATGCGTTTGCCACAACTGGAAGTGGGATCTGGCAGTTAGAGCCATTAATCACCCTCTCACTTCTGGTCAATGGCGGGATGTGTTGGTACGGTCCAGCATTGTGGATTTTGTCACTTCAGTTTCCGGTATTTAGCATGGAGGTTTGTGTGAATTATCCTTCCTCCCTATTGTTTCCTTCATAACCTATTTATAAAGCAAACACTCCCCCTAACCCGAAGCAAGTCTCCCACAACCTATACCCAATGCTATTCTTCCCTCCTCAAAGTTATTTTAACAACACCCCTCTTCCTATCCTTCCTTCCCCCATGTTATTTCTAACACTACCCCTGTCCCTATCTTTTGCCTAACCATAACTCTTCTTCTGCCCATACCCAACACTATCCATCCCCTCAACACATTTCTAACATCGCCCCTCTCCCTAAACGTTGCCTAACCCTATCTCTCCCCCAACCTTTACCCAACGCTATCCTTCCCTCCCCCAAGTTATTTCTAACACTATCCCTAACCTTTGCCTAACCCTATCTCTCCCCCAACCTTTACCCAACGCCAAGTTATTTCTAATATTACCCCTTCCCTAACCTTTGCCTAATACTAATTCTCTCTGAACTTTTACCTAACACTATCCTTCCCTGACTATGGTAATTTTGAACACTCCCCCTGCTAGTTCTACCCAACCTATAGCCAACACTATACTTACAAGATATTTCTAACACTACCCCTCTCCCTATCCTTTGCCTAACCCTAACTCTCTTCAATCCTATACCCAACACTATCCTTTCCCTAAAGTTATAACTAACACTATCCCTCCCTCTTACCTATGCCTAACCCTAGTTCTTCCCCAACCTATACCCACCACTGTACTTACCTTGACGTTATTTTTAACACTACTCCTAACCTATGCCTACCCTAACTCTACCCAACACTATACTTCACTTCAAGTTATTTTTTACCACTATGCCTCCTCCTAACCCTATTTCTCCTCATCCTACAGCCAACAGTATCCTTCCTCACAAGATGTTTGTAACATTACTCTTCCCCTAACCTATGCCTAATCTCACCTTACAATAACAATAGTAGGGGTATTCCCATACATGGGGTATTTGTACAGATGGAAGAGGGGTATTAATTGTCAGGTGTAGCAGTATTACATCACCAGCGGAGAGTGCTGCGGCCGCCGCTTCTGCGTCTGACGTCGCCCCAGCGGCGGCCGCATCCTCTCAGTCATCTTGCACAGCCCCTGGCAGGACAGGTCTCTCCTCTGCACATCAGATTAGCTCAGCACACTCGTGGGCGGGGCGCCAGAACCTTTATAATCTGAGGAGACGGGTCAGCTGATCTTGCAGTCAGCTGACACCAACCTGCCAATCACACGCTGCTGATTGGTCCAGCCCTTTGGGCTGGTGGTTTGAGTTTGCTTTCTGTATTTAAGCTGGGAGATGTCATTTGCTCATTGTCTGTTACTGCGAATACTTCGTGTTAGCGCTCAGACCTTAGATAGATCCGGTGTGCTTTGATCCGGGAGGAAACCGGGGATTTCACACAGAGATATGAATTGTTTGATAGCTATAATTATAACTGATATTATTGTCTTTATATGTATGAACCTTGCCTGAACTCTCGACTATCCTTTTGCCTTGTGATTCTGTGCTTCTGCCCATCTGATCTTGTTGCCAACCTTTGCCTGAACTCCACTTTGATTCTGCCTGCCGATTCTGTACCTTGTCTGCCTGTCTGTTGCCTACCTGATCTGTCCGACTACTCTCTCTCACCAATGGGCCCTCGCCACTGGTGAGGTTACCGCTGTGGTTCTATCTGTAACCTCCATCGTTACTGGTGAGGTTACCGCTGAGGATCTATCAGAAAATTACTGTTTGCACCAATCACTACACTTTGTGCAATAAAGCTAGTGACCTTGTCACGTCTTACACGCCATTTGCTAACTATTTCTGTATTATTGGTGATTCTGCAGATCACCATATAATCAGATATAGTATCTGTATTTTTGGTGATACTGCAGATCATCACATAATTGGAAACCTGTTATCCTGCCGACACTATTGTTACATTAATGTACATGGAAAAGGAGTATGTGTATAAATGGATGAGTGGCTATTCTTGTACATGGAAGGTGGGGTATTTGTATAAATGGAAGAGGGGTGTTTGTATAAATGCAAGAGGGATATTCTTCATGTACATGGAAAATGAGGATTTGTATAAATGGATGATGGGCAGCTATTCCAGTAAATGGGAAAGGAGTATTTGTATAGATGGAAGAAGGGTATTTGTGTACATGGAAAAGGAGTATTAGTACAGAAGATGGATGAGGAGCTATTCTTGTACATGGAATTTGTGTAAAAAGAAGACGGGGGAATATTCTGGTGATGGAATTACTAATGACCCATAACAGTTGATCTAGGTAAGCAAAAAGTATAAATAACCCCAAACACAATACTCTATTAACCTGGGGTTCCATAATGCATGCTCTAACTTGGAATGGAAGCTTGGTACTGAGACTATATACTGATGTTGTGTGACCTCTGGACAGTCTGGACAGTCTATCAGGCATGGCTAAATCTCACAGAGAAGCCTCTGGCTCGCCATTTATCCCCATGAAGGGCCAGGAGCTCTGCACCAACATCATGCAGGACCAAAGAGCCCTGCTTGTGCACAGACTGTCCTGCTTCTCCCCTCTGTGCCCCCGCCAGGCGCTCTGAAGATACAACACAACACATCCGCAGCATTGGTGGTCTGATTGAGGTTTGATTCCCGCTTTTCATCTATAGAACGCTGGCTCAGCGCAAGCCCCTTTTCAAAGCCAGCATTGCAGAGTTTAGTAGACACAGCGAATAGCGATTTACTGGGAGAGCAGGAGCTGAGCGCCGCTAATGGCCTCGCCTGCCTCTGAAGGTCCCCATTGTTCCCCCAGCCTCCTTCTCACACAGCCAGGCTTCTGTGGAGAGAAAATAGACATGTTTTATTAAAATGCTAATGAAAGATTTTGGCTTTTAAGTGGAAATAAGTCACATTTCTCCAGGCTTTTCCCTTGCGCGTCGATTCGTTTTTTATTTTTTTCCTCTCTGTTTTGATGCACAAATCTTTTGATGGGGCTCCCTCTCTCCTAAGAAGTTCAGGCGGAGAATCCTAAATGAGCATATTGTCTGTGGAGGTGGTGGGTTAATTTCTCAGTAGATAAAACTCCTTCATGTGGCAAGGGAATTCGTTCAGAACCTGAGGAGTTTTCCTGAGCATCTTTCTATGCCTTGTTTGGCTTTAGCGGCTGGATTTCCGGCCAGTAGTGTGTGTGACTCTCTCTGAAGATTTCTTAGGTTTTTACGGGAACAGGTTGTTAGCCTATTGCCCAACCTCAGACTTGGAGGACCAGGGTATCCTATTTAGTCTGGAACACCACCTTTGACCTGTCCGGCTAGGGCAGTGATCTGCAAACTTGGTTTTACAGCTGTTAAGGAACTACAAGTCCCACAATGCATTGCAGGAGTCTGACAATGCATTGCAGGAGTCATGATTCATAAAGGCAAATGCTTTGTGGGACTTGTAGTTCCCTAACAGCTGGAGAGCCAAGTTTGCAGATCACTGGGCTAGGGAAACCCTACCAGTAGCTAGGCTACCACCAGCACAGCTCTCAGGATCACTTTTTTGGGCAAGCCACACCACTGCAACAAAAGTAAGGATATCTTCGGTGGGAGATGGATGAGGCAGGAAACTGAAGGAGGCCAAGGCTCTAATCGGGTTGTAGTGCCATAGGAGGGGGAGGAGGAGTGTGTGTGTGTGTGTGATGGTTTCATCTAAGTATTTAGGATAAATAACTGATAGAATTGGGGACGGAAGGCAGGGGGGTTCTACAGCCTTGGACATTTTTAGGTGAAATGGTGTCCTGGGTAAGAAAATCAAGATGAGCTCCTTACATTTACATACTGTACTGACAGTAAACTTGAGACCCTCTACAGTTTCTGGCTTGTGGGGCCCCTAAAGGGCTTATGGCCTTGGGCAATTGCCCAGTTTGACTCTATGGAAGCACTGGCCATGCCTATAGCCAAATTCTGATGGAATCTTCAGCTGCACATTGAAGTACCTCTGAAGGGGAAAAATTGCCCCAAAATGGGTACTTACCTTGGGAGAAGGAAACTCTCCCCGCCCGGTCCTCCTCCGCTCACCCATTCAAGCGCTGTCCCCTCTAAAAGCTTGTCAATGGCTCGTGCATGTGCCACAGCACAGACCCAATTGGGCTTCAGCGAAAAAAGGCCAAGCCCTGTTGGGTCTGTGCTACTGTGCCCATCTGCTCAATAGCACAGACCTGCTCAGGCTTGCACTTTTTTTTAGCTAAACCCCAAGTGGTCTTTGGTAGGTGTGTGCACTGGAAGGTGGCGGGTGAAGCCTCTGGAGGTCCCGAAGTAGGTTTGGAGGACCCTCACCGGTTTGCTTCAAGTGTCTTCAGCTTGCTACCTGTCCTAGCATTTAGGGCCCGTTTCCACTATAGCGTTGCGGAAACGCCGGCGAATCACCGCAGGCAAATCGCATGTGGGTGCGATTCCGCATGCGTTTTTGCCGCGATTTCGCATGCGATTTCGCATAGGTTAGGGTGATGCGATTTTACCCATGTCACTGCCTGTGTGAATTAACATGGGTACCTATGCGAAATCGCATGCGAATTCGCGGCAAAAAACGCATGGGGAAAACTCATGCGATTTCCCTATTAAATACATTGCGTGCGATTCGCCTGCATTCCACACGCAGGCGAATTCTGAGGGCTGTGCCATGCAGAAAAATCCTGCACAGAAAAACGCACAGCAAAACTGACAAGTGGAAACAGGGCCATCCACCTGCATTGGCTGTGCGAATCCGCATGCGTTGCCCGCATGCGGATTCGCGATAGTGGAAACGGGCTCTAAAAAGAAACCAGAGTGCTCAGCAGTGAATGTTAACTCATTAGCATTTTGCAATAATAATTTGGCTGTCACAAATGTATTTAACTCACCTGCTTGTTCCAAAAACAGATACAGTCAGGTCCATAAATATTGGGACATCCACACAATTTTTAATGTTTTGGCTCTATACACAACCACAATGGATCTGAATTAAAACAAAAACAATGTGCTTTAACTGCAGACTGCCAGCTTTAATTTGAGGGTATTCACATCCAAATCAGGTGAACAGTGTAGGAATTACAACAGTTTGCATATGTGCCTGTGGTGTTATTTAATTTTATCTGTGAATAGTTGTAGAATAGATTTTGGTGTGTTTGAAAGCTTGGATCCACGTCACATAAAAAATAGGTAGGGACAAACTCAATCAAATCATAAAAAGTCATTTTCAAATTCATGACTTGGGAAAGTTTTAGCAAAACTACACAAGACATATGTGATAACATTTTAACCATGATACGTAGAAGAATAGAGTTTTAGGGTTCAGGCCTTTGTATTGTATATTCTTTTTAGTGACAAACCGAATCATAAGCAATACAATTTTCACATATTCTTTACCAAAATAAAAGACTTGTAAAATGAAAGCAAAGTCAAAGAATATAAAACAAAATAGAAAATGCTGCTACCTTAGGAACTTGGCTTTTTAAATATGTATGCCATGAGGGTATATCACTATTATTTTTGCAAATAAGGTCTTGTAATCATCGATGATGTACACAAAATAAATGAAAAGGCAAAAAAAAAAAAAAAAACACAAAACAGTAAGACACCTTTATTTACAAATACAATATTCACCATACATTGTACTAGGAACATAATCTAAACGTTGTAATAACCAGGTTGGATAAGTAAATGAAATTTGTTGGTTTAACTTATAGTTAGCACTGTTTATTGTAAAGCTATAATGGATGTAAATGGAGAAATAGTATGTTATTTTTTTGTTTTTACATTTTCCTTTATTTTCCCTTTTAAAATGCATAGAAAGTAAATTACTAAACAAAAATATAACCCACTAAAAGCCTAAAGTGTCCTGAACAAAATATATAGATCATTTAGGTGTGATAAGTAGTAATACACTTATTGGCAAATGAAACTGTATTGGTTGGTTGCAACCTCATCTTCTGAATGCATTTCAGTCTCCTTTTCCCAAATTTGTGTTTGAGCTGCACCATTTGGGCTCCTGTTGTCTCCGTGCTTTTTTTAAGGTGACCTGTCATCTTGCTACTTCCCTGTGCTGTTTCTTTTGTAGTTTATCAGTTTATATCTGCCCAAACTTACTTCACAGTCACTTCCAGGTACCCATAGACCATCTGCTGAATGGTGTTTTGTACTTCCCGACAAACAAAACATTGTCAGCCAAAAAACAAAACCCACGAGGATGAATCCTTCCTGGCAGAGGTTCAGCAGAGAGTTGCATAAGCATGGCAACCAATTGGCAGTGAGTGAAGAACCCCCATTGAGTAATTTATCAGCACACCAACAGGCCCTGTTCCAGCAATCCTAACAGTCTGTGGTCTTGTCTGCAGATGGTGGGGTGTATCTGCAGATGTAAGCTGAAAGAGTACATCCCACTTACTGAGAAATTCAAACTATAGTGAGTGGAAAGGGAGAGAAGGTTTTCTTAATTAAAATGATTCAATACAGCTCAATGAATATGTGTGTGGGTGTCATAAGTAATAACATTATTGCTAAACCAATAAGTACTGTATATTGGAAACACTTCCTACATCTGCCGTATATACTCAACTACAAGTCGACCTCATGTATAAGTCGACTCCAATATTCAACCCTCTTAAAGGATACCACAACTGAAATGTGACATAATGAGATAGACATGTGTATGTACAGTGCCTAGCACACAAATAACTATGCTGTGTTCCTTTTTTTTCTTTCTCTCTCTGAAAGAGTTAAATATCAGGTATGTAAGTGGCTGACTCAGTCCTGACTCAGACAGGAAGTGACTACAGTGTGACCCTCACTGATAAGAAATTCCTCTTTTTATCTTTTTCTTGCTCTCAGAAGCCATTTTCTGCTAGGAAAGTATTTTATAGGTGGAATTTCTTATCAGGGAGGGTCACACTGTAGTCATTTCCTGTCTGAGTCAGGACTGAGTCAGCCACTTACATACCTGATATTTAACTCTTTCAGGCACAGAAAGAAAAAAAGGAACACAGCATAGGTATTTGTGTGCTAGGCACTGTACATACACATGTCTATCTCAACATGTCACATGTCAGTTGTGGTATCCTTTAAGCTGGAATTTTTTATTGACTCAAGTATAAGTCTACCCAGAAAAGTTAATGGCTGCACTTGGGATTATTGACTGGATTGCATACAGTATTGTGTACTGGCCCTTAAGTGCAGCCAATAACTCCTCCAGGCTCCCAAGTGCTGCAATTATTCCCTCCCTTTTATGCAGCCCAGTACCCCCCCCCCCCCTTTCCTTGTTAATTATTGTAGCCAGGACTTTCTTAGCATTCCCTTTCCTCAAAGTATCAATTACCACTGGGTAATTTGCTGCAAATGGGAATGTCACTATTAGTGCACACATTAGTCAGTGGGCTCAGTGTTGCCTGTGACTCGTGTATAAGTCGACCCCTATACTTTTATGAAGTTAAATAGACCTACATTTCTAGACTTATACTCGAGTATATACAGTATATATTGCTGTACATTGGTGTGTACCTCCATCCTCCCAGTGATGCTTAGCCTAGGCTATGAGCCTTCTCCTCCTATGGGAGACCAGGGTCCATATGCAATTCACTTTTTCTATTGACTTTTCACCTAGGTGATAATTTTACACCTTGCCATAAAATGCATTTTAAACCACTAGCAAGCAAGAAAATACTTACAATAATTTTGATAATACTTTATCACCAACATTAGGGTATATTGTTTCAATGGAAAAATGCTGAGAAGTTATTTTAAAGAGAAGATGAAAATTATCTCCTGGGAGAAAACTCAGGTGAACAGGTGAATTGTATATGGGCCCAGGTGTTGTCTTCTCACTTCTGAACACACAACAAACAAACATTCTGCAGTGATGCACCTTGCCAGCAGTAAAGATGTTGCCACTTGTGACAAATTTAAAGAAAACCTGTAATAAAAAAAGGTGCGCCTGGGGGGGTACTTACCTTAGGAAGCCTCTGGATCCTATCGAGGCTTCCCCTGTCCTCCTCCATCCCAGGGTGGTCTCGCTGGACACCTCTGAATGGTGGCCATGTAAATATTTACCTTCCTGACTCCAGTGCAGACGCAGTAGCAGCTCTCGGCTCTGGATCAGGCAGAAATAGCCGATCCCAGTTGGGTCCGCTCTACTGCGCAGGTGCAAGCCTTAGCCCATCAGGGAGCCGTTACTGTGCCTGCGCTTGAGCTGGGGAAGGTAAATATTGCAGAGGCTACTGTGCCTGTGCCACAGCTTGACAAATTGTTGGCTGTGGCTTTGGAGGGGCCCAGCATAACCACCGTAGGATGGGGGAGGACCGGGGAAGCCTCGATAGGATCCTGAGTCTTCCCACTCCTGAGGTAAATACACTTTTTTTTTGTTACAGAGTCTCTTTAACCTCCTTAGCGTTACGCCGCTCAGAAGGTTTTGCTAGTTTTGCCCCCAAGTTAATTCATGCGATCAAATGGGTGTAAAACGTTTAGCTAGCACTAGGCTAGCTAGTACAAGTGTCCGGCACTCCTCGATCCCCGCCACTCCCTCGTTAATACATTACCCAGCCTGGATCCAGCGATCGGCGCAGCCTCCCCGCACAGCTCCGGTCTTCACTATGGGGTGGATCGCACATGATGTCGCCGACGTCATGCACAAACCCGATCCTCCCTATAGAGAGACCGAAGCGGTGCAGCAAGGCTGCGTGATCACTGGATCCAGGAGGGTAATGTATTAACGGGGGGATCAGGAGCAATCGGGGGGAGATGGACACTTGTACTAGCTAGTCTAGTGCTAGCTAAAGGTTTTACACCCATTTGATTGCATGAATTATGCATGGGGGACTCCTGGGGCCAGCAAGCGGTATGCCCGACACAGTGTCAGGCATACCGCTAAGGAGGTTAAGAATGTAAATGTGAGGGAAGATTTTACAGTGGGCAAACATTCACTAGATAGTTAATAAATGAAAAAAAAACTATTTTATTCATTTAGGGCCCTTTTCATCAGTTTTGTTGTGCAATTGTGATTTTACATTTATCTTTTAAACATGAAGCGAAGTCGCAACTAGAATAGCTCCAAAAAGTGATTGTGATTTACAGAAAATAGAACCGCGATAGTGGAAAATACTTATCATGATTCCATTGTTAAAATGAACACTGAAGCTAAAAAAAACTTATGATATAAAGAGTTGTATGTGTAGTACGAAAAATTAAAAGAACATTCGTAGAAAAATCTCATATTTTTATTTTCAGTTACCGTACATTTTTTTTTTAAACATTGCATCATTTTCTAATTACAGTTTACAAACTACCTTCTGCATTTTAAACTATGAAACAGAGCAGAGCTAATGGCCCTTTGAACTTCCCTGCAGTAAAATCTTAGATGTAGTTGTATTTTATTGTTTGTTTGATGTATAAGTGCTTCAGAAAATAGCACTGCTCTCTGACTAAATTAGTCGGAGAGCTCAGAGAAGCTCTTTTGCATAGATAACAAGTGAAGTTTTAACTCTTCTTGTACTGGAAACAATATGAGACTCATATCTTTGCTACTAATCTTCTATTTCTTAGCTGTACCAAAGTTAGGCCAGAAACCCACTAGGAGTGATTTCTAATCGCTAGTGATTTGAAAAAGCTCTTGCTAATGCAATGCTATGGGGTATTTTTATAAAATCACATTGCTCAAGTGGGATCACAGCCATAGCATTACATTAGCAAGAGTTTTCCAATCGCAAAGCGCTCAGGAAATCGCTCCTAGTGAGTTTCTGGCCTTACAGACTATCAAGCAAGCTCATAGTGAACCAGAACTCATTGAGGGCTCGTTCCCACTGTTGCGACGCGATTTCGGCCGCATTCCGACGCTTGTAAAAACGCATGCGGATGCGTTTCCGCATGCGTTTTTCCCCGCGATTTCGCATGCGATTTCGCATGGCAGGGTGCCATGCGAAATTAACCATGACACTGCCAGGGCTAAATAAAATTGAAAAAGGTGCGAAATCGCACGCGAAATCGCGGGTAAAAACGCATGTAACAAACGCATGCGTTTTTACTATTAAATTCATTAGCGGCGATTCGCGCGGATTCCCGACGCAGGCGAAATCGTTGGCTCTTTTGTGCGTTTTTTTACCGCTGAAAAAAACGCACCTCAACAACGCTACAGTGGAAACAGGCCCATCCACTTGCATTACATGTGCGGATCTGCATGCGTTGGACGCATGCAGATTCGCGATAGTGGGAACGAGCCCTGAGTGTTTTATTTTTTCCTTTATTTTGTTTTGCTTAGCTGTACCACACATACAATTCATTATATCATAAGTTTAATTTCACTTCAGATTCCCTTGAAAGTAGCAACCTTAGTGATTTAAAAATCGCTTTCACTGAAGCAGACATAGGGTTAACATCCTGTGTTTAAAAATGAGCTGCTCTGCCAAGGAAGCCAGCTGAGAGATCAAATTACACTGATGATTAGTCACAGATGAGGGGGGATTAGACAGGCTAAACACTCTAAATACATACAGGGTGGCTTTCTCTCTGTTTTACTTTTGCCTTGTGCAAGAGATCAGGTCCACTTTAAGTAGCTGGATGTGCTTCCTGGCTGGGCTGGCTAAAGTCATGAGAATATTTGGCAGGCAAAGTACTTCCTGTATCCAGTATTTCAGCCGCGTGTTTCGGTGTTTGCTTAGAGTGCAGCTCACACAGAATAACCCATAACAAGCAGGGAATGTGTGCTATCATTCTGGCAGCGAAGCCGCTGATCTTTCACAGACGCGCTCTCATCAGATAGCCCCGGCTGCCCGGCAGGAGAGATTGATTTAAACGTGGGCTGATGTTTATTCTGCAGCCTGAGTGGGAGTTCTCAGACTATCTCATTGCGCGCCGCGTAACTCATATTATTGTGCTCCCCATGTTTACTGCTGGCTAAACATAGCATTCTAATCTGCTCCTTTGTGCCACCAAATACCCTCTCCTACATCCGTCACTGCGTGACAACAGCTCCGCACCACGGCCTGCGACACACTGGCTGTGCCTTTCACAAGCGGACAGATCATCCTAGCTCTCCTGGTTCCCAATGTCACATATTACGTGAGACGGTTGATGTCTCACACAGTGGCGTAGCTGGAGATTATGGGGCCATCAGACGTAGGCACTGTTACCTGCCCCTACCCTATGGATAAGGATTAATTGTAAAATATACATTCGTATAAGACGACTGGGCGTATAAGACGACCCCCCCCAACTTTTCCAGTTAAAATATAGAGTTTGGGATACACTCACCGTATAAGACTACCCCCCTCTTCCAACGCACACCAAATTAAAAAAAAAACATCTTATACTGGTGCTATACTGTATGTGGTACCCAGTATATAACAGTATATAGGCAATTGATGGGTCAGCTCTCCTTCTCTACCTGTTTATCAGAGCGATATGGAAGAATAGAACGCGCTGTGCCCATAAACGCCCCTTTCACCCATCTGGCCCACCCTTGTTTCCTATTTACCGCCTTCTCTGCCTCTCAGATCTCGCACATGTGCGCCTGCACCACTTTGCGATGGTCCACGGCAGCGAAAGCTTGAGAGGCAGTAACAGGATAGGGCGTATCACCCGGCATGAATGACACCCGGCGTATAAGACGACCCCTGACTTTTCAAAAAGATTTTCAAGGGTTAAAAAGTAGTCTTATACGCCAGAATATACAGTAGTCTATGGACTGTACACTGAGACACAGTCAGAGAGAGGGTGGAGGAACACAAGAAAATTAAGAGTGAATGCATCAGGTTCCTCCTGGGCCCCCTCTGCTTCACAGCCCCATAGCAGCTGCTGTGGCTATGCCCCTCCATGATAGACCCAATCGCCATAGAAGGGGCATAATGTAACTATTAAGTTGCCCCCCCCCCCTTCAAACAAGTTGCTGTGCGCTTCTCCAAACCCGCTCCCCCGACGTGAGTGCAGCTTATGAAATATCTCTCTTCCCCTAACGTTCTCCTGACACTGCAAGCAGATAGTTGATAGTGTCACACTCACCCTGGTGTTCGTCCAGTGCGTACACGCATATGGTCAAAATCTTGGGCGTGACGCATTACACAAGTCAGCATTTCTCCATGCGCATGCATGCGCAGTTCCATGGCGTGGGCCCCCTACGTTTATTCTGTACAGAAACCCACTGTTGGCTTTGTCTGTCACTGGCTGTAATACCAGCATATGGGGTGTAATTCCCAGGTGATGCTAACAAATTCTAAGCAAGTGAATCATTTAACATTTTGAAGTGAAACTGACAGTGGTTCAGCAGTCTACAGCCTACGTCCTTGCCTACTCTGAACAGTGCTGCGGTTACTCTTGTAAGTAACCATTCTCAAAGCATGGTATTCTATGAATGAATAGTTCTGTGCTTGTAAGGTAATGGCAAAGTAAAGAATCAAAATTCCGACCTCTCATGGGTTTATGAATTTAAGTCTTCCAGCTTGTAAACTTGGAAACTATAATCGAAAAGCTCACAACTTAACGACCCCAAGTCTACCAGCACATGGCTCCAGTAACTATAGTTCTAACAGCTTATGACCCTACGCCCATCAGCTCATGGTTTGGGAAGCTAAATTCTAACTTCTCATGGACCTGAGTCTATCACCTTGTAATTCCGGAAACTATATTCTAGCAGTTTACGACTTATGACGCCAAGCCCACTAGCATGAGCTCCAAGAACCATTTCTCAACAGCTCATGACCCTATACTCACCGACTCACAGTTTCCATAACCGCATTCTCAGCAGCTTATGGGCTCGTGACCCCAATCCCACCAACACATGCAACCAGGAATGCTCTACTAAAAGCTCATAGGCTTATAAACGCAAGCTGAATAGCTTCAGGAGCGCTAACCCAACAGCCCAGGGGACTCAAACCACTGATGATTCGAGGAACATTGCTTTTACAGTTTATACTTTCATGAACTGTCATATGAAGGTTCTAGCTGCGTAAGCTTGTCAGTTCGAACTGCCTGACACATGACACTCGACAGCGTATGATTGTTGTATTATTTATTAGTGGTCATCAGACAAATTCAATATCTTCACAGCAGCCAGCACGACTGGAGAAAACAGATTGTATTCTTTCATATCTCCGATGCCAGGGACCCTAGTGTCACACTGAAATATGGATTCATAAGTCTTGTTTACAACCACCGGCTAGACGCAAGTCGCCATTATGGAAACAGACTGCATCGTTCATGCCTCGTCAGAGAAATCCAAGCGGAGGGGGACAGAATTCAATTTGGTTCCTAACCCCAGAACGAAAAACAAAACACAGATGTTTGGAAAACAGAGAACAGAGTAACAGAGAACGATGAAGCGACATTTTATTATAAATTCATAAACATGATGGACTGAAGAGAAAAACTCCCTGCTGAATTCAATATTAAAGGGAATCTGAAGTGAAAATAAACGTATATAATAAATTGTATGTATAGTACAGCTAAGAAATAGAACTTAAGTAGCACAGATATGAGTCTCATGTTGTTTTCAGTGCAGGAAGCATTAACAAACTTAACTGGTTATCTATGCAAAAGAGCTTCTCTGAGCTCTACCCAAGCTGGGTAGGCTACAGTGCTGTTTTCTGAAGCACTTATACATCAAAGAAACAGTGAAAGACAACGTCAGGTAAGATTTTACTGCAGGGGAGGTCAAAGGCTCATTAGCTCTGCTCTGTTTCATAGTTTAAAATACAGAGTGTAGTTTAACTGCATATATTAGAGGATGATGCAATATTATAAAAAAAAAATGTATATAACTGAAAATAAAAATATGAGGCTCTTTTCTTTGTAATGTTCTATTAACTATCCGTGCTACACATACAATTCATTATTTCATAAGGTACTTTTTTTTCCCTTCAGTGTCACTTAACGACCGCCTAACGCCGATAGACGTCGGCAGGTCGAAGTGGTGTTTCCATGGAAACGGCCGTTCCATGTCAGTTCACAGAGGGTGTCTCCGTGAACAGCCTGCGAGCCTCCGATCGCGGCTCGCAGGCTAATTGTAAACACGCGGGTAAGAAATCCCCGCTGTTTACATCATACGGCGCTGCTGTCGCAGCAGCGCCGTAAAGGAGATCGGCGATCCCCGGCCTCTGATTGGCCGGGGATCGCCGCCGTCTGATAGGCTAAAGCCTATTAAAGGCGGTACAGGACGGATCTCTGTCCTGTGCCGCCCACAGCCAGAGCGAGAGGTAGGGAGGGAGAGGGAGCGTGGAATATCGCTGCAGAGGGGGGCTTTGAGGAGATCCCCCCCGCTCGGCCACACAGAGCGGCGGCGATCAGACCCCCCAGCAGAACATCCCCCTAGTGGCGAAAAAAGGGGGGGAAGTCTGATCGCCCTGCAGCAATCACAATCTGTGCTGAGGGCTGGAGAGCCCACGCAGCACAGATCATACCACAATCCCCTGGTCCTTAAGTGGTTAGGATACCCAAGGTGAGAGGTATATGGAGGCTGCCATATTTATTTCCTTTTAAACCATACCAGTTGCCTGGCAGTCCTCCTGACCCTGCGCCTCTAATACTTTTAGCCTTAAGCCACGTATACACATGCGACTACGATCGTTCGTAACAAACGACGAACGATCACTTGCATATGGTTGGTGAAACGGTCGTTATAAACGCCAAGAAACCGCAACAAACGATAAGATCGTTCGTTTACCAACGATCAAGGGATATTACGTACAGATAAGGGCGGCAAGTATGCAAATGTATACGATTTTTTTTTTTTTTACCGGAACGAACGTCACTGAAAATGGCCCCGTAGATTCCATTGTAAACAAAGGATTTTTTAAACACACAGACAAACAACAAGGCCAGGCCATCATGGATGATCTTGATGAGCTGTATGCCAAGGCAGAGCTCATAAAGAGCAACGTGTGGACATCTATGTGCCAATATCAGCTCGAGATTAATGAGATGAAGGGGAGAGTGAAGAAAGTTTTGAACTTGTAAAGGCATTTCTTGGTTTATTTTTATTTCAAAATAAAAAAACCGTTCACCAACGTTACTTACTGTAGTGTTTCTTGCGTTACTTTATAGTCTTCATATCAATGTAAGCAAGGGAACGACATATCCAAGTCTAATACATAATAGCAACATACAAACACCACTGTAATATTCATAATATGTGTCAATCTATTCACATACAAAACCTGTGCTATATAGAGAGAGACACACAGATCCAAATAGCAATAGATACATAATTCTCTCTCTCTCTCTATATATATATATTCATATATATATAGAGATATACATACAAATACACACACACACACACACACATATATATATATATATATATGTACATAAACATCTCACACTCACATCTACACACATACGCATACACTACAAATAGACATACCAACATAATAACACATGCTCACAAGCCTATTAGCCTTTATTTCTTTAATAACAATGATGTATATATGTCATTTATATTAAAGAAAGCAAGGACAAAAGGCCTGAGCGCATGTGCCGCAGTTTGGGAACGATCGTTTTCGAACGATATCCATACACACGTACGTTTTGTAAACGACCGTCGCCAGATAACGATCCGTCCAGTTGGTCCTTTCGTTTCAAACGACTACTGTCGTTCGTCGTTGGATTTAATAGTCGTTGGCTCTTTTTTTGTAACGATCGTCGTTCGGAACGGTCGGGGAACGATCGTTTCAAACGACTATAGTCGCATGTGTGTACGAGCCTTAAGACCCTGAACAATCATGCAGCAGATCAGGTACTCTAACTAAGCTGACTCAGGTTTACTAGATTAGCCACATGCTTGTTCCAGGGTTTTGACTCAGACACTACTTACGCCAGAAAATCAACAGGGCTGCCAGGCAACTGGCATTGTTTACAAGGAAATAAATATGGCAGCCTCCATATACCTCTCACCTCGGGTTCCCTTTAAAGAGACTCCGTAACAAAAATTGCATCCTGTTTTTTATCATCCTACAAGTTCCAAAAGCTATTCTAATGTGTTCTGGCTTACTGCAGCACTTTCTACTATCACTATCTCTGTAATAAATCAATGTATCTTTCCCCTGTCAGACTTGTCAGCCTGTGTCTGGAAGGCTGCCAAGTTCTTCAGTGTTGTGGTTCTGCTATGAACTCCCCCTTCCAGGCCCCTCTATGCACACTGCCTGTGTGTTATTTAGATTAGGGCAGCTTCTCTCTTCTCTCTTATCTTTTACAAGCTGGATAAATCGTCCTCTGAGCTGGCTGGGCTTTCACATACTGAGAAATTACAGACAAAGGCAAAGCTGCAGGAAGAAACGAGCAGCCTGAAACTTCAGTGCATGAGAGATGCAGGGGGAAAGAAACACACAAATGATCTCTTGAGATTCAAAAGGAAGGCTGTATACAGCCTGCTTGTGTATGGATGTATTTTCTATGTGTGGACATACTGTACATCAACCTACTTCCTGTTTTGGTGGCCATTTTGTTTGTTTATAAACAAACTTTTAAAAACTGTTTTTAACCACTTTTAATGCGGCGGGGAGCAGCGAAATTGTGACAGAGAGTAATAGGAGATGTCCCCTAATGCACTGGTATGTTTACTTTTGTGTGATTTTAACAATACAGATTCTCTTTAAGCCCCGTCAGAGAAATCCAAACGGGGGGACAGGATTCAAATCTGAACTCAAGAACTCAGGAATCAAAACTCAAGAAAAAGAAAAACAGATGTTTGGAAAAAGTAACAGAGAAAGATGTAGCGACATTTTATTATGAATTCATAAACACGACGGACTGAAAGAAAAAACTCCCCGCTGAATTCAATATTAAGGTGGCAATCAACTCAAATAGAGAACATCTGTGGACATCTCACATCGCTGCCTTCGGGGAATCTGAAAAATCCCTAATTAATCAGCTTCTTCGTCAGACGGTGATAAGCGCCTCCGTGAAAATACAGCTAAGCCATCGCCTGCTGCTTCATACACAAATCCACGCTGAATGTCGACAGTCACAATAGGCCGCCCAATCTGTAGGAGCTCCACACTTCCCTTATCCAGATGGATTCCGCTTCCCATGAATCTTAATGTTCTCTCCTTCTTTAGAAGTCAAAAAAGTCCATCAGTTAACCATTAACGGCTTGAAATGAATTACTTGACTGCTAAAGTGGACTTTGCGTGCATAGTTTAAATATTCTTTTGTTAATGAGGATTTTAACTCCATTTAGCAACTTTACTTCCCATAGTCAATCTTGTCTCACTAAAGGTGGCCATACGTCTATCGATTTTGCAGCTCAGTCCACCGACTGGATAATTTTAACGAATCGGATGAAATCAGTCCCACAACAAGCTTACCTGATCGATTTGACGGATTTCAGGCTGAAATCCGTTAAATGTAGGGATTAAGCATGCTGTGAAATCTTGGGCCAATGTGGCTGATTTGGTGCACGGTGGTAACGATATTGCAATGACCGAAGGATGCAAAGGAACCCCAAGCCACTGTCCCCTCAAGTGTGAATGTGTCCTGTCTTCCTCCCCGGTGCCCATGCATTCAAATCTGACCTACTCCAGCTGCCATGACTGTCCATCTGCTCCAGGTCCCGTATACTGCTTCTCCACCGGCTGGCGCATGTATATGACACGTGCCACGTGCTATACGCGACAACCAAGCTGTGGTGGTTGTGTGTGACAGCAATGTTCATGGGGAAGCAGCGAGCGAGACCGGGGGCGGATGCAGGGCCGGAGCTACCATAGGAAAAAATGGGCAATTGCCCCAGGGCCCCAGTGCCTGTAGGGGCCCCCAAGGTGTCCCTCCCCATCTTAACTGTTGCTCCCCAGGGACTCTGCAGAGTCTGTTAAGTTGGGAGGTGATTGGGGAAGGGTCAGCAGCCAGCTCAGGGGCCCAGGAGGGAAATTTGGTTGCAACAAAGGGCCTCTAATGACGCTTTTTGGTCGGTGGGTGTCTGTTGGGGGCTCCCAGGCTAATTTTGCCCTAGGGCCCAATTGTTACTTGAAGCACATAAAGAGATGACTGTGCACCTCTCTCTTTAAGACCTTTTATTCAGTAAACAGCATACAGCCACGAATGCAACAGTTTGACAAATAGTAAAGATGCATCAAACCTGGGTGGCGGAGGGTGTCTGGTGAGCTGGGAAGGGTGACCAGGGGGTGAACAGGACGGCACTACAGCCGTTTTACGCCAAAACCGGCACTTGCTCACGTGCAATGTCCTTAGAGAGACAGCGCCGTGCGGCTCCCTTCATAGGACCTTCAGGCCGCGCCCTCGGCGCTGTCTCATTGGCTGGAGTATGTGCAAGGAAGAGGTCGAATGTGAAGGGGCGGGGATCCGCTATCATGCGGCTGAAAATCCGCATGGCGTATTAAATAACATTGCTGGGATGCGTGCTTGATGCGTACATAAATTTGGGAAAGGTGATTGATGCGTACAAAAATGTGGCATGGGAGCAAAAGCGTACAAAAATACAAAACATGAACTACTGTATAAACCTTATTAAGCTTACAAAAGAGCCCATAAAGGGCTTAAAGTGATAGACATCTTTCATGACACGTGTGACTAAGTGCATACATAAACATTGTGCATTATAAAGTGCACCCCTAAACATCAGCATTATTGCATAACGCAGCTATTGTTACTACTTAACCTTGTTTAAAATCATGCTTTTATTCTCACATATTAAAAAGCAAAGAAGCCCCCTTAACACCACCCTCAAGCCTACCCCATTAAAAAAAAGGGGGAGGTCAGGGGTGACAGAGCGAGTCCAATAACCTATCAGGGTGCTGTCACCCTCTTGGACGCCACCATATCACCTCCTACCGGGGGGAATGAAAATAACCTAAAATACTTAGGAAGGTTAATAAAATTCCTTGTTTTAATAAACGAAGGAACAGTGGGTATTTAGCATCCCTATCTACGTACTGCTCATAGGGTCAACAGATCAGACAGAGAGCTAGAAAGAGCAGAACAGAAGACCAGGAGCCTCACCGAGACAGTGCAAAATAGCAATCTTACACCAATAGAGGGAGAGAGGCCAACCCTCAAGATAACCAGCCGAGTGCCGGGTGCAATTTCTTACTTCAGTGTACCAATCCAATTGTTACTTGAACCAGCCCTGAGCGGATGACCAGTTGAGGCAGCTGGAGCAGGTGAGATTTGAATGCATGGGCACGACGGGGCATATAAACATTCGGAGAGACAGTGGCAGAGGCGGTATCGCAAGGCCAACAGTGACTTCAGCATGCAATCTCTATCTGGAATCTGGCTGCATGGGTAGCCAACAGACCTCTCTCTGATCAGATTCAATAAGACAGCGCAAGAAAAGCACTACACAGTAAGGCCACATACAGACATCAGACCATAGTCTTTGGAAAATGAAAGATCACAGACCAATCTTACCACCCTTCCTGTAGTATAAGAGCCATACTCTACACAGTCTTTTCTATGGAGCTGAACTCCACATCAGACAGAAATCTTTGCAAGATGCTGCACACACAGATGCTGTACAGACACAAAAGATCAGTATCTGCAAAAGATCTTTTCCTGCCAAAAATCCAATCCTGCAAATTGCAATGATAGTCTATGAGATCTGCAGATGATGCAGATCATCATACACACATGATTTAACTGACATTCATCTGCAGATCTGCAGATCTGAAAATCCATCCTGGTGGATCTGATCTGCAGATGAATGTCAGTTAAATCATGTGTGTATGATGATCTGCAGATCTCATAGACTATCATTGCAATTTGCAGGAATGGATTTTTGGCAGGAACAGATCTTTTGCAGATACTGATCTTTTGTGTCTGTACAGCATCTGTGTGTGCAGCATCTTGCAAAGATTTTTTCCTGATGTGGAGTTGAGCTCCATAGAAAAGACTGTGTAGGTATGGCTCTCATACTACATGAAGGGTGGTAAGATTGGTCTGTGATCTTTCATTTTTCAAAGACTATGGTCTGATGTCTGTATGTGGCCTAAGTCATCATTAACCCAACCAACTGACAAGTACCATACTAATTAAATAAATTGGATAATAAAACTAGAATGTGCAAGGGAAAAATTACATCAGAAAACTCCGCTAAAAAAAATCTCATATACAGCACCAAATTAGTTAAAGAGTAAACAGCCTTTATTGAAAAAAAAATATATACACACAAGAATAAAACCAATAAAAAAACGATTGGTGATAAGGATTGGTGACAGGCATAATCTATGTAATAATACATAATAATAAATATGTCAACATATATAAATCTATCTCCCCTCAAGACATCCCAATTCATAGTATATACCAGTTATAAATAGGCTGTGCAATTAGATAACAACCTGATACAGGATTTCAAAGTAAATAATGAAAAAGTGCATAGTGCTAAGCAATCTGATTGGTACACATAATGATAACAAAAAATTGCATACCACATCCAATGGGAAATAACACTAACACCTAAATAACAATGTACCGTAATCAGAAACAATGAAAAGGGTTTTCATCAGGCAAGGGAAGATTAAAGTTCAGACAAAAAGTGCTTACTTGAAACAGGGAAGGGAGGATGCAACTGTCACTGATCAGGCCATGTGCAGCCTGTTGTGTTTGTCTTATTGAGGTCTGTACTCTCAAACAGGAATTTGTGTGATGCATGAAATTTGTATTTATTTTAGTGTTCTATGTGTTATACAGACTGCAGTAAACCATCCCGAGAATTCCCCTCTTCCTGCATGTGTAATAAGATTGCATTTTCTGGCAGGAAGACTCTATGCATGCTGCTGTCTATGCAGATAACGCCAAGATACCTAAACGAAAGATTGATGATCTAAGCTGAGGGGGTTTCATTTTATTTTAAAAACAGGCATATATTTTCACTTTGGAAGAGCAAAAAAGGCCAAACCCAAAGGCAGTATTCACAGCCAATTGCAAGCTGCTTTCCAAATTTATCCACTTGTCAGGGGAGGACTGGCCCAGGGGGAAGGGGGGCAATTGCCCCCCGGGCCTCCCAAATCTTAAGTAATTAGGGCCAGCCGCTGCTATACGCAGCAGCCGCAGACATACCACAGGTGACAGGTTCGCAGTGGGGATCACAACCTCGTGAGATATTTCCCGGCAAGTTGAAGTATCCAATCAGAGAAGGGGCTGAGGCGGCCGGCCGTGGTGTGCCCTTGTGCGTGGCTGCGCCTGCGGTGGATGTGAGCGCACAAGGACACAAATAGCATAGGTCCTCTCCCGTCCGGTGGGTTGACCTTGCTTGACTCCGCCCCCCGCCTGGAGCCATTGCCACCCGCAATGTGCTGCTGTGCCTGCGGTGTCATCGGAGTGAGCTGTCTCACTCTTCAGCTTTCCGTGCTGGGGGGGCTGGGGGCCTGGAGCTGTGGCTACGAGTGGCTGGCTGGAGGAGTCGGACACAGTCCTCCCCTGTGCTGCTGTGCCTGAGGTGTCATCAGAGTGAGCTGTCTCACTCTTCAGCTTTTTGTGCTGGGGGGGCTGGGGGCCTGGAGCTGCGGCTACGAGTGGCTGGCTGGCTGTCCTGGCTGGAGGAGTCGGACACTCTGGGGGCTGGGAGTCGGAGATGTCACCTATAGCTGCTTGCTGCTGTGGAGGAGGAGGTGTAGGACTGAGGAGACAGGAGGATAGAGGAGGTCGGGTCCAGGTTGCCAGAGGAGAAGGTGGTTTTTATAAATTTTGTTTCTGTACTTCTCCCTTCTTGTCACTGAGTTACTCACACTTTGCTGCCTGCCTGCTACTGCTGTTAAATTCACTTCTCTGCCCAGGCCAGTGCCCTCTGAGTTTTTTTGTGTGTGATAATCATCCTGATTCTGACCCTGGCCTGAGGGGGAACGTTTTTTCTTCTTGTGGTGTGATTGGCGGCAGGGGAGGGGGGAGGCAGGCAGTTAGGCACTGTCAAACAGGTAGTTGGAGGGGGGGGGTAGGTGTCAGACAAGTAGTTTGTATGGTGGGTGGGCAGGAGAGGGGTTAGGCATCACCAGGTAGGTAGGTTTGTGTGTGTGTGTGTGTGTGTGGGGGGGGGGGGGGGTTGTTTAAAGGAGTTATCAGGCATTTTTAATGAAATAAGTGCTACTTACCCGGGGCTTCCTCCAGCCCCACGCTCCCAGCATGTCCCTCGCCGCAGCTCTGCAGTCAGCCATTCGCTGCCGCTGCCTCCCAGTCCCCGGCGATGGTACCAGTCCGATCTGGATGTCGGCCTGTACTGCGCCTGTGCGAGCAGCACTGTCAATCACCGCCACGTGGACCGGAGTGTACTGCGCAAGAGCATTAGTTCCATAGCTCCCAACTGTCCCTTTTTCGGAGGGACAGTCCCTTTTTGGGAGCCCTGTCCCTCTGTCCCTCTTTCACCCTCATTTGTCCCTCTTTCAGGACTTTGTCCCTCTTTCTATGTAAATATATATATTTTTATACTAAAAATGTGTTTGATTGACTCTAAACTTTATTCCCATCCTTTAAATTGATATATTACTAATTTTAAAAGGTTACTATGAAGGAAAATGAACCAGGATAGAAAGGACCAGTGTGGTTTGAATTATAAAACAACATATGTTTCTTATGAAATCTTTATGGTATGCGTGACTAGAGGTGTGGTGAGGGCGTGGCCAGGGGTGTGGCAGGGGCGTGGCTTAAGTGTCCCTTTTTCTCATCTCAAAAAGTTGGGAGATATGGTAGTTCTGCGTCTGCACAGTACCCTCTGGTCCATGTGGCGGTGATTGACAGCGCCGCTCGCACAGACGCAGTCGGCCTGACGTCATCGCCGGGGGCTGGGAAGCAGCGGCAGCGAACAGCTGACTGCAGAGCTGCGGCAAGGGACATGCTGGGAACTTGGGGCTGGACGAGCCCTGGGTAAGTAGCACTTATTTTCATTAAAAAAAAAAAAAGCCTGATAACTCCTTTAAGGTTAGGCATCAGACCCAGACAGGTAGATTGTGCGGAGAAATGGGGTTAGGCATCAGGTACACAGTGTGTGTGTGTGTGTGTGTGTGTCTAGGGCTGTTAGTCATCACAATTTGAAGATTTGCACACAAGAAAGATATGGCTTTGGGCCGGGGATGCCGTGAAACGGGCCTCTAGTTTGTGTTGTCCCCCCAGGCCAAAAGGTCCCAGTCCTCCCCTGCCACTTGTCCAATCTTTCATTTTAAGATTTTTCGGGTTTTGTCCTTTGACTTCTCTTATGCGATTTTTGTGTGTGTGTGTGGGGGGGTATGCGATTTTTCCGTTTGTGATATTTCTGTGCATACTAAAAAAGTTAATTTACATGAGAATGTATCTAACTTTAAAATTGGATCCAATTTTCGCAAAGCAAATGCAATTTTTTGACAACCGCTGACCTACAATAAATATTAATCACACATGGAAAAAAAAGCTACACTGCGGCATGATTTAAATAATTAGAAAAATTACGAAACACACAAAAAATAAGAAAACAATAGGACAAATGTGATGCCATTGGAATACCTTAGATGTGCAACGCATGCAAATTCTGGTAAGTGGAAACGGGGTTTGTTAGTGGTTGGATAATGTACTGGCTAAGGGCTCTGCCTCTGACACAGGAGACCAGGGTTCAAATCTCGGCTTTTCCTGTTCAGTAAGCCAACGCCTATTCAGTAGGAGACCTTGGGCAAGACTCCCTAACCCTGCTACTGCCTATAATGCGCTCCCTAGTGGCTGCAGCTCTGGCACTTTCAGTCCGCCAGGAGAAAAATGCAGTATACATTTTTATTAGTCTTGTCTTGACTTGAATACATAAAACGTGTGACTGTGAAAGGCGGGCGTGGTGTTTTGTTCTTCCGCTCATAGCAGCCGTCTGCGCTTTACTTGGCGGGTTTCTCCTTGGGAAGATGAAATTCCAGCCATCCACACTTAACATGCGCTAGTCAAGGGCCTCCGCGTGTCATTACAAGTCAATCATGGCTCCTGCAGTTATTTGTCTCTGCTGTGTGTTGACCCTCATTGCTGGGCTACTTTATTAACAACAGGCAGCGTGGCTCAGACATGATAGTCATTATACCAAGTACTTTTCCTCCGCACAGCGCTCAGGGAGGCTGTAATCCCATTAAACAAATCCTTTTTTTTTTTCCTTTGAAGAACCAGTCACGAAAAGGAACCTGATGCATCCCTTCTTCTAACAGTAGTTTGTTTTTAGAGGGGGTTGAAACATCTAAAAATAAAAAATTGCCCAAAAATTATGTAAACCCCTTTTTTTTCTAAATTCGGTCCCCCGTGTTTTTTTTTCTTTTCACCTGGTCTGTGTGTCTTTGCCTAGCTACAGGAATTATGGAGCGCCAACCGGGATTGTGGGCTTTTTTTTTTTCTTAGCTACAGCAACAACCTTATCTCAGCACGAAAATAACAAAGCTTCCTATTTCAGATAAGATAAGGACACTATGACCAGAAGGTAATTGAATCACACACTCCTTCCACAGTTTACACAGTGATGTATGCCTGTTGTCAAGGTGATGTTTGCTGTGGGAGGTGCAGTATGCTGTCGCATTAGTGAGGGAAAACTAAGGCAGGGGACATACTTGAGTCCATCCAGAGACTAATTTGTATTATTGGCTGACAGCCAGCTGAGAGTAGTTGACTTTCGTTAATAGAGAATTACATGCACTGCAATTGTGCATTTGTAGGCATTGTGTGCGTTCTCGCATATGTTTTTACATTGGAGTTGTAAAATGTGTTTTGCATTACACTGGCGGTGGGTTACTGTGTCTTTAAGGGTCCTTGCTCGATGAGGTCATTCAGTAACCCGCCGCCAGTGTATTGCAAAACGGAGCAGCCGCTATCGCGTGTATGATGAGTGAAGCTCCCTGCAGCCCTGCACAATACTGAATCAGAGGCAGGGGTGGTGCTTGGAGCTATGCATTAAAGCAGCGGGTCACTGTAAGTCCACCCCATAACCCCCCCCCCCCCCTTTCACCTCCCGGGACAAGGTCCTAGTAATGAGCATGATGACCCAATTACGATTACACAAAATTTCATTTGCAAAATGACAATTATGGCCGCAGTAGAAATTTTGCGAATTTCATGAAATTACGGGAAATTTCGTGTTGTGGGGAATTTCATAGTTACAATCTTTTTCGTAAATATGATTGTTTACGTAACACAAACAAATCAGAATTTCGTGTTTAACACGCAAATTCAACTTTTCTCAAAATTGTGTTCCAGTCCAGAGGCTCCTGATACATTTAAAGCGACAGCACTTGCAGGTAACTTTGCATTATCAGATATTGCAAGGCCAAAAACCAAGTGTCTTAGCATGCATGACCACTAAAGGTGGGTACACACGTCAGATAAAAGTCTTTGGAAAATGAAAGATCACAGACCAATTTTACCCCCTTTCATGTAGTATGAGAGCCATACGCTACACAGTCTATTCTATGGATCTGAACTCCCCATCAGATAAAAATCTTTGCAAGATGCTGCACACAAAGATGCTGTAGACATGCAACAGATCAGTATCTGCAAAAGATCTGTTCCTGCAAACCGCATTCATAGTCTATGATATCTGCAGATCCTCATACACACCTTGTTTACCGGACAATTATCTGTAGACCAGATCCACCAGGTTGGATCTTCAGATCGGCAGATAATTGTCTGATCTGCAGATGAATGTCCATTAAACAAGGTGTGTATAAGGATCTGCAGATATCATATACTATGAATGCATTTTGCAGGAACGGATCTTTTGCAGGGATTGATCTTTTGCAGACACTGATCTGTTGCATGTGTGCAGCATCTTTTGTGTGCAGCATCTTGCAAAGATTTTTATCTGATGGGGAGTTCAGCTCCATAGAATAGACTGTGTAGAGCAGAGGTCCCCAACCTTTTTAAGCCCGGGGCCCACTATCCCGACCAAACTTTTCTCTGGGGCCCTCCGGGGGGGGGGGGGGGGGGGCGCGTGGTTAGTGGCGGTGGCAGCCCCCCTCTTTTCCCTGATTTTGAGTGTAGTATATAGGTAAGTAGGTATTGCCCCCAATAACACAGTATAACACAGTTGCCCCTGTATAAGGACTATAGTTGCCTCAGTATAGTTAGTTAGGTAGTATAGTTACCCCAATATAGTTAGTATAGTTACCCCAGTATAGCAAGTACAGTTACCACAGTATAGCAAGTACAGTTACCCCAGTATAGCAAGTACAGTTACCCCAATATAGCAAGTACAGTTACCACAGTATAGCAAGTACAGTTAGCCCGGTATAGCTAGTACAGTTAGCCCAGTATAGCAAGTACAGTTAGCCCAGTATAGCAAGTACAGTTAGCCCAGTGTAGCAAGTACAGTTACCACAGTATAGCAAGTACAGTTACCCCAGTGTAGCAAGTACAGTTACCCCAGTATCAGGGCCGGCCCGCCCATGAGGCGGGGTGAAACTTTTGCCTCAGGCGGCACTTCTGGGGGGGCAGCACCCGCCCGTCCGTGTGTGTGGGGGGCCGCCCGAGCTGGAGGGGACAGCGGGCAGGAAGGGGGTATTGGGCCTAGCGGCGGGGAGGGGGGTCGGACCCCCCCTCCCTCGCCTGGGTCCCCCGTCCTCCGCTCCCCTCCAGCTTTAACAAGGTCCGTGCTGGCTGCAGCTATTTGTAAGAGGCAACGGGCGGGGATTACTCACCTCTTCCTCGTTCCAGGTCAGCGTGCGCTCCACTGACGTCACTTCCTGCTACGCCGCAGGAAGTGACGTCAGTGGAGCGCACGCTGGCCTGCGCATCCTCACTGTGGTCCAAATAGCTTGCACGCGTCCTATTGGTCATGTTGCAAGCCTCACCAATGCGCACTTCCTCCTTCCGGCTTGAAGGAAGAAGTGCGAGCAGTTAGGCTTGCAACGCGACCAATAGGACGCGTGCAAGCTATTTGGAGCGCAGTGAGGATGCGCACTTATGGGTAAATAACCCCTTCACTCCCTGCCGCACACCTGAGCTAATTAAAGCTCATTTAAATCACAAATTCAAGTGCTTAAGCACTCGTTATTACTCATGAGAGAATCCCTGCTAATTGCTATTAGACTAAAGGCTCATACACACATCAGACCATAGTCTTTGGAAAATAAAAGATCACAGACCAATTTTACCCCCTTCCATGTAGTATAAGAGCCATACCTACACAGTCTATTCTATGGAGCTGAACTCCCCATCAGACAGAATCTTTGCAAGATGCTGCACACAAAGATGCTGTACACATTCAAAAGATCAGTATCTGCAAAAGATCTGTTCCTGCAAAAGATCTGTTCCTGCAAAATGCATTCATAGTCTATGAGATCTGCAGATCCTCATACACACCTTGTTTAACAGAAATTCATCTGCAGATCAGATCCACCGGGATGGATTTTCAGATCTGCAGATGATTGTCTGATCTGCAGATGAATGTCTGTTACACAAGATGTGTATGATAATCTGCAGCAGGGCCGGGCCGAGGCATAGGCTGGAGAGGCTCCAGCCTCAGGGCGCAGTGTAGGAGGGGGCGCAGAATTCATTCGGCTGTCATTCCTAATTGTGTATGAAGCAGAAAGAAATAAGAAAAGGGGATACATAGCAGTGACTGCAAACCAGATAACTAGAGATTAAGGTGTTGGGGAGGTTGTGGGCCCTGTGGCCCTCTTAGTCTAATAGCAATCAGTGTGTGACGGCTGGGGTGACAGGGATGGGGGGCGCACTTTGGTGTCTCAGCCTTGGGTGCTGGAGGACCTTGTCCCTGCTCTGATCTGCAGATCTCATAGACTATGAATGCAATTTGCAAGAACGGATATTTTGCAGGAACAGATCTTTTGCAGATACTGATCTTTTCTGTCTGTACAGCATCTGTGTGTGCAGCATCTTGCAAAGATTTTTTCTGATGGGGAGTTCAGCTCCATAGAATAGACTGTGTAGAAATGCTCTCATACTACATGAAGGGTGGTAAGATTGGTCTGTGATCTTTCATTTTCCAAAGACTATAGTCTGATGTGTGTATGCATCATAAAGGTGGCCACTAATGATGCAAACTTTTTCATCCAATTTCACCAATCTATGTAGTACAAGGGTAAACTGAGTGATATATTGAATGGATAATATAGGAAGTTACCTTATATTACGTAGAAATGATTGGATGAAAAAGATTGTATCGTTAGTAGCCAGCTTAAGAGGTGCCCCAGGGCCCCAACACCTTAACCTCTAGTTATCTGGCTTGCTGTCACTGCTATGTATCCCCTTTTCTTATTTTTCTCTGCTTTAAACAAAATAGGGGAATGATAGCTGAGTGAGTTGTGCTACCCCCTCCTACACTGGAGCCTCTCTCACCTCTGCCTTGGCCTGGCCCTGAGGTACACACACACCACCACCCTACTTACATCCAGGAACCAAAAGTGGTTAATCAATACCAGCTGTCTGGCTGTCCTACTGATCTCTTTAGCTGCAGTAGTGTCTGAATCACACACCTGAAACAAGCATGCAGCTAATCCATTCAGACTTAAAGGGAACCTAAACTGAGAAGGATATGGATTTTTTCTTTTAAAATAATATAAGTATATAAGTTGCCCGACTCTCCTGCTGATTCTGTGTCTCTAATACTTTTAGCCACAGCCCCTCAACAAGCATGCAGATCAGGTGCTCTGACAGAAGTCAGGCCCCATTCACACTAGAGCGTTTTTGCTGCGATTTCGGCAAAACGCTCAAACGCTATCGCTTTTTAAAAGCGCTAGCGTAATGAAACCCTATGGGCCCATTCTTACTTGGTTGATTTGCGCTAATCGCCGCAAATTGCCCAAAAACGGGCAAAACCGTGAAACGCAAACGCGTAGCCTGCACCATTTTCAGGCGATTTCCAGGCGATCGCGTTTCAGTGCTATAGAAGTGCAAAACGGGATCGTGCCAAAGCCGCCACTGTGTTCAATGATTTTTTTGTGTGAAATCGTGGAAAAATCACTCCTGCAAAACGTTTTGAAGATGCAGGTGTGAATAGAGCCTCAGACTGGATTAGCTGCATACTTGTTTCAGGTGTGTGATTCAGCCACTTTTGCTACCAAAGAGATCAGCAGGACTACCAGGCAACTGGTATTGTTTATAAGGAAACATCCATATCCCTCTCAGTTAAGGTTCCCTTTAAGTCAGAGCACCTCAACTGCATGCTTGCTCAGGGTCTTTGGCTAAGGGCTCGTTTCCACTCGAGCGAATCTGCATGCGTTTCCCGCATGCAGATTCGCTCAACCAATACAAGTGGATGGCGCCGTTTCCACTTGTCAGGAATTCTGTGCGGCTCGCTATGCAGAAAAAATCTGCACAGCAGAGCCGTCAGAATTCACGCCGCACACCCGCATGCGAATCATCGGTCATGTAACTAAGTAGGAAAACCGTCAGCTCTTTAGTCTTGCGGTTTTCCCGGCGTTTCCGCGTGCGATTTCGTCTAAAAACCCATGTCAATGCTTGCCGGCATTGACATGGTTAAAATCGCGTTGTTAAAACCGCGGGCGATTCCGCGTGAAAATCCGCATGGAAACGTCAACGAATCCGCAACCGCATGCGGATTCGTTGACGCGGTTTCCGCGAGCAAATTGCGCCGCTCAAGTGGAAACGTACCCTCACAGTATTCGAGGCAGAGGATCAGCAGGACAGCCAGGAAATGTGAATTGTTTTAAAAGAAATCAATATGACAGCCACCATATGTCTCTCACCCTTTAAGCAGTGGGCTTGGTGTGAGGATCATTGAACTACACTTGTAGCTACGCTCAGAGTCAGACTTTAAATGGCATTTCTGAGTTAAAAGGTACACCATTATCGAATGCTAATGTTTTCCTTGAGAAAAAAACTGGCAATTTCCCTGCACGCCTTTGTGACAAAACGAAAACCTCATAAACAGATAGTTTACATTCATATATGTTGATATATGGAAATTAATATTGTTCCTCAAAGAAGATTTTTAGAGATGAGGACAGATTTAGCAGGGACTCCTAGGCGGATTTTCAAGCCCGGTAGACCCAGACCGGATTGCGAACGTGCCTGCCCTCCGCTAACTGAGGCACGGGGTGATTTGTGTGATTATGTCTGAATGCGGAGCTCAGAGGCCATGACAGGAGCGTTACCCAAAGAGGTTTCACTGGAACCGCCAGGTGAAAGATTGCGTTTTCCACAAGGATGTTTGTGGCCCTAGGCAGATTTTAGTCAGCGTCACAATCTGCATGCAGCAAAATAACTTATTAATGAACCCAAGAGACAAACTGTGTTTATTCTGAGGTTAAACAGTCACGTGGTGCTCTGGGAAAAGCATATTTCTTGGTTTTGTCCAAAACAATTCATATACCACAGCCTTGGCGGCCATTTTGTACACATGAGAGGGGGGAGGGGGCTCTGACTGGAGTGTTACTATAGTAACTGCAAGGACAGCGATGGCTCCACTTTGTCACTAACTGTTTACAGCTCCTTTCTCAAAAGTTGTTACTCCAGATTCACATATGATGTGAGGTTCCACACATACATCCAGTTGTAATCTGCAGAGGACTGGCCAATTCACCACCTCCATGTAGTATGAGGACCAACAGATTTTGAATACTATGAACAGTCTATGATCTGCACAAAAATTGCTTTGGCATGCGTTTTTCCAATCCAATTTCATATGAATTTTAAAATTGTACAGCAAATCCCTTCTTATCGCATTCTGTATGCAAATCACATGTGATTCGTATGAAATGCTTTACTATAAGAGATCAAAATCGTTTTTGCTGGATTTTTTTTTTTTTTGGAAGGGGGCGGGGAGAGAGAAAAAGATGATTAGAAAATGTATTATTTAATTTGTTAAATATTAATATTTATTAGAAATACAAAACAGAAATGAACTAAAAACTCACATAAAACGCAAACACAGAGAAAAGGGTTCTTCCAACAAATGTTCTCTCTTACTACTGCGAGCGTCTATAGGCATCTGAGAATGTTCACTTCCATACAACACAGACGTCTCTAGGCGTTTTTTTGCCAAGCTTCTTTCGTCTTTCAGGCATTTTTGTCCCCATACTCCTTTGCCAAAGACAGCTGTAGACATTTTAGTATAACGTTTGGGCTTAGTGGCAATTGTGTACCTGAATTGAAATATGCAAACAATTCTAAGTTGTTACATAATTATGCAAATATTTCTGCACATCTATGCAGTTTGAAAATGGACCAGTCAGATACTTTCACTACAAAATGTAATCTGTCCATTTACATTTTCATAAAAATTAGCATAATTCTGGATCATAATAATACACTTATTTGCACCTTAACCACTTAACCCCCTTGGCGGTATGAAAAATACCGCCAGGGGGCAGCGCAGCAGTTTTTTTTTTATTTATTTATTTTTTTAAATCATGTAGCGAGCCGAGGGCTCGCTACATGATAGCCGCTGCTCAGCGGCATCCCCCCAGCCCCGCCGATCGCCTCCGGCGACAGGCGATCAGGAAATCCCGTTCAAAGAATGGGATTTCCTGGAGGGCTTCCCCCGTCGCCATGGCGACGGGGCGGGATGACGTCACCGGCGTCAGCGACGTCGGGACGTCATTGGGAGACCCGATCCACCCCTTGGCGCTGCCTGGCACTGATTGGCCAGGCAGCGCAGGGGTCTGGGGGGGGGGGGGGGGCGCGCGCCGCACCGGATAGCGGCGATCGGGCGCGCGGCGGCGGCGATCGGGGTGCTGGCGCAGCTAGCAAGGTGCTAGCTGCGTCCAGCAAAAAAAAAATTATTTAAATCGGCCCAGCAGGGCCTGAGCGGCACCCTCCGGCGGCTTACCCCGTGTCACACACGGGGTTACTGCTAAGGAGGTTAAGTACTAGCGGTCTCTGCCCCCTTAAGGACCAGAGACCACTGTTACAATAATGATAGATTCCCGACGAATCACCGCGGATACCTGCCGCAATCGCAGTCACCGCCGCACGCCGGGACCCTTCTGACATCCACTCTGGCGTCTCTTATGACGGCAGAGTCATGTGAGCAGGTCAGGAGCCGCTTTCATTGGCTCCTGACCGTGTCTATCAATGTAAGCCAATGGGAGCGGCTTACATTGATAGACACAGCCAGGAGTCAATGAAATCTGCTCCTGACCTGCTCACATGGCTCTGCCGTCATAGAGACAGCCAGAGCCAGTGAGCTGCGGCGAGAGACGGCAGGTTTGAGCGGCGCGATGGAAACGGCAGATGCGCTGCGGCGGTGATTGAAATCTATGCCCTACCAGCCAAGAGCCCACCAAAACAGGACGTAGATTTCAATCATTGTGGTCCTTAAGTAGTTAATGACAATCCTGCTGACTAATGTGGCCTTTACTAAATGCCATGTACCATCTAAATGTGCCAAACGCAATTCCCACATAACTGGCACTGGCCTGTGGCTTTTTTTTTTTTTTTTAAAGGAACCCGAGATGTGAGACCTATGGAATCTGCCAAATGTATTTCCTTTTAAACAAAACCATTTGCCTGGCAGTGCTGCTGATCTCTTTGGCTGCAGAAGTGTCTGAATCACACTCCTGGAACAAGCAAAGCATGCAGCTAATCTAGTCAGACTTCAGTCAGAAACATCTGTTCTGCATGGTTGTTCAGGGTCTATGGCTTTAAGTATTAGAGGCAGAGGCTCAGCAGGACAGCCAGGCAATGTGCATTGTTTAAACAGAAATAAACATGTCAGCCTCAATTTCACTCTCACCTCAAGTTCCCTTTAAAAATAGCTGGCAGTCTAAAGCTAGGTTAACAGTGGGTGTTATTCCCTGTAATCAGGAACTTGTAACATAAAAGTGGCACCACATGTTATACGCGTGTTGCCTTGCAAACAGTGAAGCATGCAGACCACTAAAAGCATGCTTCACAGTAACTGTTAACGCGCGCATTTTGTTGTAACGCACTGCATGAAGTGCGCTGGGATGTTGTACGCGGTTTGACTGCACTGGCCGCACAGTAAACATTGCATTGTTTTTTCATTGCGCTGTGTCTTTCTGCGTTACAATATGACCATTATACCACAGTGCAATGCCGCCACTGCGAACGTAGCCTTAGGGCCTCTTTTCCACTATCAGTGTGTTAAGTTTCAATCGCAATCGGATCACAAAACCGGACGGAACCCACAGCCACTGTTTTAGAATCATGTTTATTTTTCAAGTACAAGGAGAGCTGTACCCAGAATTGATTTTGGCACATCAGGATTGTTGGTGGTTCAGTAGCAGAATGGTACATTGATCATACAGTAGATATACAGTGGATATGTACAGATACATAGTAGATACATACTGTAGGTACACTGCAAGGCATAGGGCCAGATTTATCAAAGCATTAGGGACAGTTTGTTCTTCTTAAACAGTTCTAACCAGCAGAGGAACTGTTCTGCATGATAATAAGAAGCTTCTCAAATCCTACGTAAGAACGGCAGTTTAGCATGTATTTCTAGAGCTGCACTACAGTTAAGAAAAGTGCAAATCCATCCCTAAACTGTTGCAGATTAAGAAGAGCTTAATAGCAGTTCTATAGATAGTGCAGCGGTGCAGGCTAGGCATGACTTGTGAAGTGCTCCTCCCCCCTGCTGCGAGGTGTCCTGTGAAGCTGTTCTGTGGTTAACCCTTCCAGTGCTGGGCATTGATGCAATACAGCAGATGTATTGGTTACCTCAGCAATAGCAATTTCCCTCACACACTGCACTGTCTGAGAGACCTGCCTAACTCCTATTCCTAACAGTTTAAGAAGGAATCTGTATGATTTAGTGATTTCTTAGGATGTCTGAGAATTCTGCACGGATTTCTAAACACCTACTAATATTTTGTCTGAGACACTCATGATAAATGCCCCCTGAGAGACCTTTCTAACTCCTGTTTTACAACAGATAAACTGCACTAATTCGTGATTTCTTAATATGTCTGAAACCGTTCTGCACAGATTTCTAAAAACCTTATATTTTGTCTCAGACACTCTTGATAAATTTCCCCCGTAAAGTATAGGCATAGATAGGATATGTAAATGGAGGAACCAGGAGAAGGAACAGAGGGTAATCTGCTGCCGTCCATGGCACTCGAAACGCGTTTCCAGTGGTCACTTGAATCAGATGCCCCTAATCTATCCTTGGGGAAGATAGAGAGAAAAGAGGAAGGAGGAGAGAGAAGGTGAAAAATAACAATGAAAGTGTCCCCTTGGATGAAGTGTGACCGTGCCAGTTAGTGTCCCGTTTAGCTGGCTTTGCTCCAATGTCGATCACCTTGAAGCAGGCTGTGTATCCTGAACTGGAGAGGGCTCAGGAGCGGTGGTGACCAGAAGAATGGGGAGACCAGTGGTGGATCAGTCTCAGGAGTGAGACTGGAGGTGGCAGCCGGCATCTCCACGTGGGTGGTCTAGCAGGCCAGAGGCTGATGGGGGATTTGGTCAACTTGGAGGTGGTGTCTGCTGCTGGTGCCGTGGCGGCTAAGGGTGGATTGAGGGCCACTAACCTTGAGCCTGGAGGTGACGGCCGGGGTCAACTTGGAGGTGGTGTCTGCTGCTGGTGCCATGGCAGCTGAGGGTGGAGGCCACTAATCTTGAGCCTGGGGGTGACGGCCGCGGGGAGGACAGTCATTGCAAGGTGGCTCAGGAGGAGAGGGCTCCACTCCCTGGGTGCGGAAGTGTGTGGCTGCGGCTGGATCCATGAGGCTGGCCTGGTCGGCTGTTTCCATTAGTTTGAACCTTCGCAATTTGTTACCTGAGTGCACTTGTCGTCCTGTCGCATTTTCTGTGCGATTCAGCGGTTATACTTTGTATAGGAGATCACAGGGAAATTGTATAGCAATCGCAGTGCTATAAGATTTTCCTCGCAAACGCAAAATACACTGCTATTGCGCTGTACACGCAATGGATCACGCCGGAGGAGATTAGAAAGAAAAGCAATTGCGATTGTGTTTCCTAGTAGAAAATAACCCCAAGGGTTAAAGGACCACTGTTGCAAAAAATGTTAAATACATGTAAACACATACAAATAGGAAGTATATTACTTTCCGAGTAAAATGAGGTGTAAATTATTTTTCTCCTGTGTTGCAGTTACTCACAGTAGTTAGTAGAAATCTGATGGAACTGACAGATTTTTGACTCGTCCATCTCCTTATGGGGGATTCTCAGTATTTAATTTATTCTTTAAAGAGAGTCTGAAGCGAGAATAAATCTCGCTTCAGACCTCATAGATAGCAGGGGCATGTGTGCCCCTGCTACACCGCCGCTATCCCGCGGCTTACCGGGGGTCCCTTCACCCCCAAACCCACCCCGTACAGAGCGGAATCTCTTCCGCATTGAGGCAGGGCTAACCGCCGCAGCCCTGCCTCCCGCGCGTCTATCAGACGCGTACCTCCGCCTCTCCCCCGCCCCTCTCAGTCTTCCTTCACTGAGAGGGGCGGGGGAGAGGCGGCGATGCGCCGCTGATAGACGCGACTGGAGGCAGGGCTGCAGCCGTTAGCCCTGCCTCATTTCACGACCAACTTTGCGACCAAGTCTTACAGGGGTGGGTTTGGGGGTGAAGGGACCCCCGTTTAGCGGCGCGATAGCGGCGGTTTAGCAGGGGCACACGTGCCCCTGCTAACTATGAGCTCTGAAGCGAGAATTATTCTCGCTTCAGAGTCTCTTTAAAAAAGGAAAAGATCTATACCGGTTTGCACACTATTCTGGTAGTTGGACTGAGCAACTGCCATTTACCAAGTGCTTTTGAAAATAAAGAAAACCCTGAGAATCCCCCATGAGGAGATATGCTAGTCCAAAACCTGTCTGTTCTGTCAGATTTCTACTAGGAGAAAAAACATTTTTTGCAAATTGGACTTGTAGTTTTTGAGAAAATCGATTTTAAAAAAATGCAAAGGAAAAATGGCTTTTAAACTTGTATAAGCAGGTACAGAGGGTAGAGGCGACACAGAGGGGGACACTGGAGGCACAGGGGGGCACAGAGGAGGTACAGGGGATAGAGATAGCACATTGTTCCGACTTAAGAACAGATTCAGGTTAAGAATGATCCTACAGTCCCTATCTCGTTTGTTAACCGTGGACTACCTGTAGTGGTCTTTTAAAGAGGCGCTGTCAGCCATACTATCTCAGAAAAAAATAACAACACATATACAGTATAAGTAGATAAATACTTGCTCTACTTACATAACAAATGTATTGCACTGTCCATGTTTTGATTTTAGTGATTTTTCTACAGTAAAAAAAGAGAATCCTTCTTGGCATTTCCCATTTTAACTGTGGCTATTTTGAAGCCAATCCTGATGTAAGTTCCTCCCTTACTCTCTTCTGTCTGATTGTGTACTCATTGCCCGCCCTCCACTATAGAAAGTGCATTGTCTCAGCATGAGAAATATTGGCCAATCAGAGAGGAACAGAGGCGTGGGAGGGGAAAACAGGAGGGAAAGAGGCTTCAGCCAATCAGGCTTCATTAGTTAAGTCTGAGGGGAAGAAGAGAAGCAAAAAAAGGACAACCCAGCATGCTCTGCAACTTCCTTTGTGCATACCAAATTTTGTGTGTACCAAATAAGAGTCAGGTAAACTGGGGAATGATCATTTATCAACAAGAAAAGTAATAGTGATTTTTAACTTTTGAATTGCTCAGTTAGCATCCTTATTACTTGTTTACCAGATAAAAATAAAGAATTGATTTTATGCCCGACAGTTACACTTTAAGCCTAGACATTATGGTACCCATTCGAACATAGGTATTAATGCTGAAGTGTCCCGTAGATCTAAAATGAAGCAGTCTGGTTGGGGCTGGCCTGTTCTGCTGTTGGATAAGGCATTGTTACACAGATAATGCGAGGAGCGGGAGCAGCATTCAGTGGCGTATTTTCTCCAGGCAGCAAGACGCGGACATATTTTCTGTTATTTATGCTGCGCTGCCTGCCTGTATCGGATTGTCAATAAAAGCCGTTTTGCTAAAACCAACAGCGCTTACCTTCCGTGAAAACACAAGATTACACCGCCGGCCGCGCCTCCGCCTCTCCCCTTCCCTAAATCTCCCAGCACAATCCAATTTATATCGCTCCCCATCTTTCTTCCAAATGACTTTCTTGTCACTTTCAAGACAGGTGGAAAGTTACTTTGCGGTATGCGCTGTGATTATTAAACGCCTGAATCAAACCGGGGGGCGAAGGAGAAGCACAGAGAGGTTATCGAAAGCCTCAAATTAAAGCCTTATCGCCCTCTTTCAAGAGACACCTTTAATTAAAAAACAGCCTGAGCAGAGCAGCTGATTTCAGTGGGTTTAATTGCTAGAACATTCGCTTTTTCATGTGTGTGGGTTTTTTTGATATTTCTCTGCATTTTCTTCTCTAGAATAAGGATGTTTGTAGGCTGACTGATTATTATAAGATATGCCTTTGCTTCAAGCATTCCTAGACTAGATTGGTCTGTGTATAACCTTCCTAGGGGGCAATAATGAGTGCCTAAGGCTGTCTGGAGATTCAGGAACACGTTTAAAGTGAAAGTCCACCTTTGTTGAGAAGAGAGTACCCTTATATATTCGCGTATAAGCCTAATTTTTCAGCACAAAAATGTGCTGAAACGTTACCCCTCGGCTTATATGTGAGTCAGTGGAGCAGAACAGAATGGTTGAGCAGGTTTTGTTACTGGCAGAGGAGCATAAGGATTGTGCACTAGTAATTCTGCTCTTGCCAGCTAGCTCCCTGCTGTGTCCGTGCCCCCCATCCCCTCCTACATGGTGTGTAGCGTGTGTCGCTCGAGACTACCTGTATCCCCTCGCTTGTGGAGCGGAGTGTGCAATCAATGTGTCAGCTGTGCAATGATCAGGGATTCTTCCTGTGTGGCAATCGCTGTGTCTCATATCTATGATGTCATCTAGTGGCGTCTTGAGAGACAGCTGTATCTTCCTTGGGGGACATCTGGCTGCTGTGAAGGGGGTTATACTGGGGAGGGACGTTATACGTGAGTCAATCACTTTTCCTGGTTTCTGAGGGAAAGTAGGTACCTCAGCTTATACGCAGGTGGGCTTATATGTGAGTATATACATTAATCCCAACAGTTCAACTGCATGAATTGCTAGGGCACTATCTGCACAGAGTTTCTACTGTATGCTCTCCCTGCGTCTGTGTGGGTTTCCTTGGGACACTCTGGTTTCCTCTCACATCCCAAAAATATACAGATAATTGGCTTCCCCCTAGACTATGATGGGCATATGACTATAGCAGGAATAAGATTGTGAGCCCCTCTAAGGGACAGTTATATTACAAGGCTATATACTCTGTATAGAGCTGCGGAAGATGTCGGCGCTATATAAATACTATATAATAATATATTTCAGTCCAAATGCTGAGCAGCTCACTTTGACTTAGGGAAACTTTAGCCTAAACAAACATACTGTCATTAAGTTACATAGTTATGTTAACCTCCCTTTCCGGACAGGTGATTGCGCCAGCGGCGATCGGACAACAGGGAGGGACGCCGCAGGGAGGGGAGAATCATGTAGCTAGCGCTAGACTAGCTACATGAAAAATAAAAAAAAAAAAGTGCAAAAAAACGGTCCCAGGGCCACGGGAATCAGAACACCAGGCAGGTTAAAATAGATAGGTAATACCTACTTACCCACTCTGTTTTAAAAGAACAGGCAAATGTTTGTGATTTCATGGAGGCAGACATCTTTTTGCTTTAAAGCAGGTGACAGGGAGCATGAGACACAGTTCCAACTGTCCTATGTCCTGATCACCCCTCCCAGTTGCTAAGCAACAAGAACAACATCATCAGAAATCCCATCATGCTTTGCACAGCATCAGGGGAAAAGTGCCCTGGCAGAATTATTTGATGGGGCGGAGCTTAGCTTCTGTGCAGCTAAAAATGAGGCTTGGTTAAGAAAAACAAAGTTCTGATGCCGTGAAACTGTTAAAGAAACACCAAGCCTTTTCAGTGCTGCGAAGTAGATTTTTACTCTGGAGGTTCACTTTCAAGAGAGTCTGCCACGGCTGAGAGTGTGCCTTTTCTCGACTAGATCATCAGAGAGTTCTGTGTGGCTGATATTGTGGTGATGCCCCTCCCACAGAGTGATGCCATGACCATAGTCCTGACAGTTTGCTGTCTGTGAACCTTGTTGCATTGTGGGAAATAACTTCCAACTGCCAAGCAAGCAGTATCTCCCTCTGTACATAGAACTCTCAGTAGCGAACATTCCATACAAATCACCTGGCAGCAATAAAGATGTCACCACCTGTGATACATTTCAGAATGTAAATCAGGGAGAGGAAAGATTTTACAATGGGAAAACACTGACAATTCTTTAAGGGCTCATTCTCGCTAAGGGCGTTTTTGCCGTTTTTTCAAGCACAGGCGATTTTCAAAATCGTCCTCAAAACACGTGTGCAATGATTCCCTATGAGAGAGTTCACATCTGAGCGGTTCGTTTCCGATCCGCTCAGCAAAGCAGTGCCTGTACCATTTTTTAGTATATTTTGCCTCAATGGAAGGTATAGGAAAATCGTAAAACGCTCACAAAATCGATTTGTGCAGCGATTGCGTTTGCGCTTTTAAGAATGAATACATTGTATTTGTTCTTTTCCAGGTCAAAGAGTTCACTTCCTGACTTGCGTCAGGGAGTAAAAAAAAAAAAACACAATCGCTCAGAAAAAGATCTTTACAAAAACCGCAGCGCCCACCCGAGCGCCGGGGGGAGGAAAAAAAATCGCCCACAAAATCGAAAATTGCTGGCGTCAGCGATTTCGATTTTGGATGTGAACGAGCCCTAAATGAATATTGTAAAAAATAAGCAATTTTATTCACGGCTTTTTTTTTATTACAGTTCGGGCTTGGTCACACTAAGGGCGTTTTCGACTTTTTTAAGCGCCGTCGATTTTCATAATCGCTCTAAAACTAAAAGCGCTGGTGCAATGATTCCCTATGAGAGTGTTCACATCTGAGCGGTTTGATTCCGATCCGCTCACCAAAGCGCTGCCTGTACCATTTTGGGGGCGATTTGCCTCAATGGGAAGGTATAGGGAAATCGCAAAACGCTTGAAAAAGCGTTTTGTATAGCAATTTCCCCAGCGCTTTCATGAATAAACACATTTATTTAGTCTTTTTTTTTTACAAAAAATCGCAACGCGCAGGTAAACACCGGGAGGCGCTAAAAATAATCGTGCACAAAATCGCAAACCGCAGGCATCAGTGATTGCGATTTTAGATGTGAACAAGGCTTTCCTCTTTATGTTTGCATAATATTAGCATCAAATTTGCCTGTGTTTGTAACCTTTTTTACATAGTCCAAAAGTATTATAAAAGTTGCTGCAGTTCTGCTTTGAGTACATCCTTTACAAATCAGTTGGGAAACCAGTTGGCACACCAATACCCATACAGAGATCAACACGGGGCTTTTGCCAAGCTACATACAGAAGACTTTGTGGGGAATCCAACATGGCCGATTACTATTTTCAACAGGCCAGGCTGATTGCTGAGAAGGATGGTAAAACTGTTGCCCAAAACAATCACAAATGATCATTTCAGGTGACATAAGCCTAATGTCTATTAGTCTATGTCTATTGGGCCCCCTGCAGCACTAATACCATGATGTCAGCCCTCGTTAAAGGACCACTATTGTGAAAAATTGTAAAAATGTAAAATACATATGTATACTTGCTTAACAGAAGCACATTTTCACCCAGATTAAAATTCTGACTGGCTTTGGACTAATTCATCTCCTTATAGGGGATTCTCAAGATTTTTATTTTTCGAAAGCACTCCTGAATGGCAATTGCCAAAATAGTGTAGAGGTAAGTAGTAATGCTTGGTGACATTTTTGTATAGATCCTTTCCAGGGATTGCTTTTGTAAAGAGTAAAGAAAACTGTGAGGACCCTCCATGAGGAGATGGACTAATCCAAAACCTGTCAGATTTGTCAGAGATTTTTACTGCCCACCGTGAACAGGCCATATACTGGTCAATATGACCAACAGTTAGATCTCTTTGTGATCATTATCTGATTAGAGAGGGATCTGTCTGCTCTAATCCCTCCACATACTAGACACAGATTTTCAATAGATTTCAGCATGAAATGTTTGACAATCTGTGCCCGCCTGCAGGGCAGTTTCTAGGCTAAATTGCACCCAGAGTGAGGGTGTGCCTCCCCCCACCCTATGGACTTGTGAACCCTTGCTCTTCAGGTACAGTCACACAGCCACAGGTCACAAGTAAATCTGCCTACTTACTAGTGACCAGCCGCTCATCCAGGAGGAAGCAGGGACCAGGAAAGCACACAGGTGAAGAAAGCCCGGAAAGCCGACTCCTCCATGGGTGCCGTACACTGATAGCCTGCAGTACCGCTACAGGACATCAGGTGTCATCACACGGTGGTGACGTGATAATGACTTTATGTCTGACGCAGGCAGCCCAAGAGTAATCTTCTTCCATTTGGCTGCACCGCGCGTCACCAGCTCCCTAGCGGTTATCTCCTTCTGCATGGGCCCCCCTTCTTTTACTTGCAGACCTGTGCCCAGGGCAGTCGCACTGCCCAAGAAACGGTCTTGCCTGCCTGCTGGGTCTTCCCCCTGGGCTATGCGTTGTAGCTCACCTGTCCACCGCACGGTACCGGTCTCTGCTGTCCCTTCCAGCTGCTCCTTCACTCCTGAGTCCCGGGCGTCTGTGTGATGTGACGACAGACACTAGGGGCAGCGTGGCACCTACCTTACGCAACCAGTAGAGGCCTGTAGTGTTAGTTAGGTCACACAGGCGCCCGGAGACAGGGAAGTGAAGTGAGAGGAAGCAGCCAGCGTGGTGAGAAGACACTGGAGCCACACTCTGTGGACAGGTGAGAGTAGCTTCATCGGCCGTCAAATCAAACACCGCTATCGTCTGGCAACCAACATTTTCTGGCCTGCGTGATTGACTAAATCGACTAATTTTGAATGGCGGTTGATCGATTGGGAATCACTTGCATCAATTTCAAGCAGATGATTGAATCAGACGGATATTGATGCAAAAATCGATACATGTATGGCCACCTTGAGAGACCGCAACATAGGAAAAAAGTCATTTATAGTGCATTTTAATCTGGGAGAAATGTACTTCTTATAAGTATGTGTACTCGTGTATTTTACAGCAAACCTGAAGCGGAAAAAAAACCCAAAAAACTTATGCTGTAATTAATTGTATGTGTAGGATGGATAAGGAATAAAACATTAGTAACAAAGAAAAAAGTCTCTTGGTTTTATTTTCAGTTAGGCCTGGTGCACACCAAAGACCGCTAGCAGATCCGCAAAACACTAGCGGATTTTGAAGTGTATTTTCTTCTTATTATGAAGCATATTGCTAGCGTTTTGCGGTTTTGTGTAGCGTTTTTTTGTGTAGCAGATTACAGATATTGTTACAGTAAAGCTGTTACTGAACAGCTACTGTACCAAAAATGCCTGGAAAACCAATCTGATTAGAAGATAAGCGGCGCCGGCGGGGACGAGCGGGGAATCGTATCCGACGCACGCGCGGGCGAGCAGGGACGCGGCGGGGATGCGGAAGAGGCTAATCGAGGCGCCGGTTCGGAGCCTCATCTACACGTGTAGATGAGGCTTTAGAAAGGCCTGGTGTTTCTTTAACACACAGCAGTTTCACAGCATCAGAACTTTGTTTTACCCAAGCCTCATTTTTAGCTGCACAGAAGAAAACTGCCTGGGCATGTTTCCCCTGATGCTGTGCAAAGCATGATGGGATTACTGATGTTGTTGTTCTCCTTCTGCTGTTTTGGTGCAAATTTTTTTTTTTTTTTTTTATTTGAGATTTGAAGCCTAGCGCGCAGCTGGGAGGGGTGATCAGGACACAGGACAGTTGGACAGTTGGAACTGTGTCTCGTGCTCCCTGCCACCTCCTTTCAACCAAAAATATGGCTGCCCCCATGAAAAAGATGGCTGCCCCCATGAAATTACAAACATTTGCCTGTTCTTTTACAACAGGGTGGGCAAGATATTATATTACCTATCTATTTTAATTAACATAACTAATGTAACTTAAAGGGACTCTGAGCACCTCTCATGGGTATGCCTTTAAAGGAGACCATACACTTACTCAATTTCCCGCCGATAGATAGCAAATTCGATCACTGTGATCGAATCTGCTGTGAATTTGATATGCAAATGCTGACCGATCGACCGATTTCCGCCTGAAATTGATCGATCCGTCCATGCGGAAAATTTCACTCGATCGCCGGCAAGTCGGAAGTGCATCGATATCGGCGTTCGAATGTCCGACGACCGACGCTAGCGACAATACCTTTCTTGTTCCGCCGGCCCGTGTCCCCGCGGTCCCTTCTCCGGCTGGCTTCACTTACTTCCTGTCAGGGGAAGTTTAAACAGTAGAGCGCCCTCTACTGTTTAAACTTCCCCCGACAGGAAGTAAAGTGAAGCTGGAGCCCAGAGCGGAGAAGAGACAGCGGTAACCGGAGGACCCGCACCGGCCGGATCAGGTAATGTATGCAGGGGGGGGGGGGGGGCAGCAGCGGCAGCTCCACAGAGTGTGAATCGATTTCATAGTGAAATAGGTTTAAAATCTGTTTGCAGTGTAGGCAGCCAATAGATCCCTCTTTGATCAGATTCGATCACAGAGGGATCTATCTGCTGGTCGATCTGGTGGTAATCGACCAGTGTATGGCTGAGTTCCAACAAAGTCGTGCTATGACCCCTCTGGACGAGTCTCTTGCAATGGCCATGCGTGTCACTTCCTCTTCCTGCTTCCTTCAGTGATGCACTTCTGTAACAGAGAAGACAGGGGTGACCCGGAAGTTATAACATAGCCAAGATGGCAGCCGTGATTTTTAAATTGAAATCAAACGAAAACTATTTGGTGTAGAACGGCGTCAAATGAAAGAGGAGAGCACAAGCTACAGAAAGGTATGCATCTTTTAAGAGAACCCGAGGCGGGGTTCTCACAATGCAATCCACATACAGAGGCTGGGTCTGCCTATACAGCCCAGCCTCTGTTGCTATTTCAATCCCCCTGCGCTCTGTAATCACCTATAAATCACAGCCGCGCAGTGCGGACTGTGTTTACTTCTGTATGTCAGTCTCGCTGCTCCCCCCGCTTCCTGCATAGCTTCGGTCCCCGCCCTTGTCCCTTCCCTCCAATCAGCGGGGAGGGAAGGGATGCATGTGGGGACCGGAGCTATGCAGGAGGCGGGGGGAGCGGCAGACTGTCAGTACAGAGGTAAACACAGCCCGCTGCTGACACGCTGTGTGTCGGCAGCGCGGCTGTAATTTATGGCTGATTACAGAGCGCAGGGGGAAGTTAGGGGGTTTGAAATGGCAACAGAGGCTGGGCTGTATAGGCAGACCCAGCCTCTGTATCAGAATCGCATTTATTTCGCCAAGCACGACTGGGTCGTGCCCGGAATTGGGTTTGGCACATGAATACAGGGCATATATATATATAACATAAGAGACAACAGAGCATAGAACATAGTAGACAACACTTCATCACAACATAATACTTTTTTAAACACATCTGCCGTGTGGTTTAAAGGCAGAGAGTCAACACGGGGGGTCTACGGGGGGAGAGCACGGGCAGAGTTTATAGAGTTCAGCGAAGTTACAGCTGAGGGGAAGAAGCTGTTTTTGTGTCTCGTGGTCTTTGTGGAGATGGACCGGTACCTCAGGTACCTCTGCCCCAAGGGGAGCTGATTGAAAAACTAGTGGCCAGGGTGGGAGGGATCCTTGGCGATCTTCAGTGCTCTGGAGCTTATGTGGATTGCATTGTGAGAACCCCGCCTCGGGTTCTCTTTAAGTACTTTGCAGCACTGGTCTGAATCTCTTTAAAGGGAACCTAAACTGAGGATATAGATTTTTCCTTTTAAAAACATACAGTTGCCTGACTCTCCTGCTGATCCTGTATCTATAATACTTTCAGCCACAGCCACTCAACAAGCATGCAGATCAAGTGCTCTGACTGAAGTCAGACTGGATTATCTGCATGCTTGTTTCAGGTGTGTGATTCAGCCACTGTTGCAGCCAAAGAGAGCAGCAGGACCGCAAAGCAACTGGTATTGTTTAAAAGGAAACATCCATATCCCTCTCAGTTTAGGTTCCCTTTAACCTTCTGCCGACCGCGTCACGCCGATGGGCGTGGCCACGGCGGCAGCCCCAGGACCACCTAACGCCGATTGCCGTAAAGTCCTGGGGCTCTGTTTTGCAAGAGATCGCCCGCAGGCTGCGCGCTCGGTGGGCGCCGCTCAGGAGACTGTTAGACGGCGTAATCGCCGTCTAATTAGTGGTACAGCGCTGCGATCAGCAGCAGCGCTGTACTGGGGACAGCCATGTGACACGGCTGTCCCCTCCATATGCTGGGCAGTGATCGGCTGTCATAGGCTGAAGTCTATGACAGCTGATCACGCTGATTGGCTGGCGGAGGGAGGGAGGGAGCAGGGCTACAAGGAAAAAAAAGTCATTTTTATTTTAAAAATAGAAACATAAATATTGATTTAAAAAAAATAAACACAGGGGGGGCGTTCAGACCCCACCAACAGACAGCTCTGTTGGTGGGGAGAAAAGGGGGGGGGGATCACTTGTGTACTGTGTTGTGCGGCCCTGCAGCTTGGCCTTAAAGCTGCAGTGGCCATTTTAATTAAAAAAAGTGCCTGGTCTTTAGGGGGGGTTTAACACTGCGGTCCTCAAGTGGTTAAAGGCATACCCATGAGAAGTGCTTGGAGTCCCTTTAATGACAGTATGTTTGTTTAGGCTGAAGTTCCCCTTTTTAACCAAGTAAAAGAGAGACAGGTTGAGATAAGTGCTTAAGAAACCAAGACTGTCTGACCCAAGTTGGGTTAAATAGCTCAGCGAAGCTCATTTGCAGAGATAACAAATGAAGTTGTTTTTTTTTTAACTCTTCCTGTACTGGAAACAATATGAGACTCTTTTCTTTGCTACTAATGTTCTATTTCTTAGCTGTACGACACATACAGATCATTATATCATACGTTTATTTTCACTTCAAGTTTACTTTAAATGTTACAATGTTTCACAATAGCAGTCCTTTGAAAAGGCACTGAAGCGGAAAAAAAATGATATAATGACTTGTATGTGTATTACAGCTAAGAAATAACATTAGGAGCAGAGACATAAGTCTAATATTGTTTCCAGTACAGGAAGAGTTAAGAAACTCCAGTTGTTATCTATGCAAAAGAGCCTTTCAGCTCCATGACTTTCAAAGTCACAGAGAGCTCGGTCTTCTGAAGCTTATCATCTCAAGTGTCTGGTACTGTGTAGTTTTTTGTTTGTTTTTTCCTGCAGAGGACAGTTCAAAAGTTCACTAGCCTGCTCTATAAAATCATTTAGAATGCTGAGTAGTGTGTACACTGCAAATATTAGAGAATTATGCAGTGTTATAAAAAAAAGCCTATATAACTGAAAAATAAAAAGTATGAGAATATTTTCTTTGCTACTAATGTTTTAGTAATTATCCATACTACACAACAAATTCATTATATCATATTTTTTTTTTTTGCTTCAGTGTCTCTTTAAATCTTGGGTTTGGTGTTACATAAAGCGATCCATGTCATGAGGGCAGCATTATCATCCGCAGTGACTCTGCATGGAGCTTTGTCACGTTGCCCTCGTTCCCCGCCAAGCTCCCTCTAGGATGGCAGAACGACCCTCAGCCCAGCCACCGGGCACCTCATTATCTCTTCACACTCTGGCAGCGTTCCTCCCCTCGTAGAGGACGTGTCGCCGGCTGAAACGGGCTGATCTGATTGTCAGTAAGGCTTCCCTCTGCGCGCCGGCCTCAGAAAGCCTGAGTTATGCAAAGTGTATGCTTCATTACTCGCTCAATTCTCAGGCGACAGAAACATTACACTCTCCGCATTATCCCACAGACAGTGATATTTAAACCACACTCCATCGCCCATCAGCAAGGTCATGAAAAATACATTCGGGTGAACTCTCTGCTGCTGATATAGGAGTTGCTAATTATTCTTTTTGTCGCATGGAACGACAGATTTATTAACCAGGACCTACTTAAAGCGGGCCTCCGGGACAATAAGGGCCAAAACCAATGGCTTGTTTACTGTTTGGAATCACCTTATTGTAAATCTGAAGTGAAAATAAACGTATGAGTTAATGAATTGTATGTGTAGTAGGGATGATAAATAGCACATTAGTAGTAAAAAAAAAAAGTCTCAAATTGACATTTGACACTCTGCCTTTTAAGCTGAAAAAGAAGCAGAAGTAATGACCATTTGAACTTCCCAGCAGTGATTACCTTTTCCCTAACACATTTACCTTAATGCTAAGCTTATCTCCTGTCTTTAAAGTGGCACTATAGCAAAAGTTGTAAAATCTAAAATATGTGCAAACATAGACAAATAAGAAGTACATTTTTTCCAGCGTAAAATGTACCATAAATTACTTTTCTCCTATGTTGCTGTCACTTACAGTAGCTAGTAGAAATCTGACAGAAGTGACAGGTTTTGGGCTAGTCCATCTCTTCATAGGGGATTCTCAGCAAGGCTTTTTTTCTTTGTAAAGATATTCCCTAAAAAGGATTTAAACAATGGTGCTGGCCAGCCTCCCTGCTTGCTGCACAGTTTTTTGGCAGTTGGACAGAGCAACTGCCATGCACTAAGTGCTTTTGAAAATAAATATATCCCTGATAATGCCCCATAAAGAGATGGACTAGTCCAAAACCTGCCGGTAATGTCAGATTTTTACTACTTACTGTAAGTGACAGCAACATAGGAGAGAAGTAATTTATGGCTCATGTTACTCTGGAAAAAACATACTTCTTATTTGTATATGTTTACACGCATTTTAAATTTCTCAATTTCTTATTTGTCTATTTTTGCACGTATTTTAAATTTTACTATTTTTCTTTTTTTGCCATAGTGCCCCTTTAATAATGTCTCTGAACTGTTTCTAGTGTTATCACCATGGTGATAAGGCATGTAGTAAACTTAACTCTCCTGTCTAATAAGTTAAGGAGAGAGCTTTAAAGTTAACAATTCAATCCTTATGCTAGGTACACACGATGCAGGTTTTTTTTGGGTTGATTTTCCGCTCAATCGATTTTCGATTCAAATTCCCGCTCGATCGTCTTATCTTTTCCTATCTATTTCCATTCACTTCTATGAGGAATCGACCAGAAAAACGATCGAAAGTAATATCGAACGTCATGTTCGATATTACTTTTGATCGTTTTTCTGGTCGATTCCTCATAGAAGTGAATGGAAATAGATAAGAAAAGATAAGAGGATCGAGCGGGAATTTGAATTGGAAATCGTCTATCAAACCATCTATCTAACACAAAATTGTATGGTGTGTACCTAGCAATTAAATAACTACAGAATTATAAGGTTAAAGACAGGTTGTTAATTAACTGCTTGTGAAAATAACTACAGAGGAGGTAACTTAAGGACTGAAGTGATAAGATAACTCTCTCACTGTGAAAGTTTATCTCTACACCTTAATCAGGCAAGCATCTTTAGTTAATTAACACTGAAAATACCATTGATGTGTGGTGGTGTAGCTGTGTACACACGCCTGATCTTTACAAACGGCAGGTCGTCAGACCCGCCCCCGGGACGGCCGTTCTGCCGACAGTTTCCCGGTGTGTACAGTCTGTCGGCAGGCTGATAAGGCTGGTTTTGACCGATCCGCTCGGCGAATCAGTCAAAACCAGCCTTATCAGCCTGCCGATAAACTGTACACACCAGGAAACTGTCGGCAGAACGGCTGCCCCGTGGGCGGGCGTTTGTAAAGGACATGTGTACGCACCATAAGTTTTCTCTTGCCTGATCTTAGTGAATTGAGGTCAATGTTTCTCAAACCTGTCCTCATGACTCCCCAATGGTACATGTTTTGCAGGCAGCCTCACCTATGCACAGGTGGGGTAATTAGTGTCCCAGCTACATGGAATCCACCTAGCTAAAACACTAATTATCCTATCTGTGCTTAGGTGAGGTTGCCTGCAAAACATGCACCACTAGGGATTCATGAGGACAGGTTTGAGAAACACTGCCCTAATAGATAACAGGGTTTTAGCCTCTATTTACTTTTCAGAAAAGTGGGTTGAATTTGACAAGCTGTTATTTTTATTATTTTTATTATTGTTGCTTTTTAAAGCACTAATATATTCCACAATGCTGTACAAAGTAGGGAACACACATGGGATACAAAACAATACATAATGGTGTACACTAACTAATATGCAATATACAGACTTGGTAATTACAGTGACAGTAGTACCATGATGAATAAAATGTATAACAAATTGCTAGACACAAAATGTGTAACAAATTCCAACACACAAAAGGGTAAAAGAGCCCTGCCCTTGCCAGCTTACAATCTAGTGTTCCCCAACCCTGTCCTCAAGGCCCACCAACGGTGAATGTTTTCTGGAAATCCACAGAGGTAATCAGCTCTGCTGAGACAGTAATTACCCCACCTGTGTATGTTTGTGGTTTCCTGCAAAACATGTACTGTTGGTGGGCCTTAAGGACAGGGTTGTGGAACTAGGATCAAGAGGAAAGCTGTTAAGCGAGGTCTTTTGCGTAGTTGACAACTCAAGTTTTTTTTTTTACTCTTCTCCAGGTGACCCAAACCACTAGGAAAGTATAGGGGACTAAAATAGACTGAAAAGCCCTCCTAGTAAAAAGCAATGCTTAGTGTGACTTGCCTTCTTAAAACAGAAGGTACTTGCGATAATTCAGCCTTAAGTGAAAATCTGTGGTTACCCACAATGCACCGCTACTGAATATGCAAATTATCTCTTTATTCCCCTGTAGCCAGGCTTGCATCCAGAACCGCTGGTGTATAGCTTTACATTTTACAGAGCCGCATCAACCCCACAGGTAGATATCCGATTTCGGACTGTTGGTCCTCCTCAGTGCATGGCAGGGATTGATATGGCTCTATGGGATAGGGCTTGGACAAGTACTTGCATACTCAGTAGAGGTGCATTGTGGTTAACTACAGATGTTCACTTAAAGCTGAATTATCGCAAGTACCTTCTGTTTTAAGAAGGCAGATCACACCAAGCCCACTTCCATGATACAATTTCCAAGTGTTACATACATTTAGCCCCCCCCCCCCCCCCCCCCCCTGGACTGGTCAGCCTGTCTTTGCTCTGTATGTTATGGTTTTTTGTTCATTTAAGAAATCTCAAACTTCTATTTCCAGCCCGACGAATTGACAAATGCCTTGGAGATCAGCAATATTGTCTTCACCAGCATGTTTGCCCTAGAGATGCTTCTGAAGCTTCTGGCATTCGGCATCTTTGGATACATCAAGAATCCATATAACATCTTTGACGGGATCATCGTGGTCATAAGGTGATTGCTTTCATGTTACCGTAGGACTCAGAATGGCACGTTGTTGTGGGTCTGTGGGTTTCTGGGAGTTTGGCTAGCCAATCAGAGAGGATGGGCCTAGTGGATCATCTTATAGGATTATTCCACCAGGTGGGGTGTTACTGTAGTTTCAGTTACAGTTGGACAGATGGAGCAATCTACCAGCTCTTCACATATTGTAAAGGCCATGGTCCCTTCCTATATTCAGGGCCCTTCTTTTGGCTTTTGCATTCTTCCATAAATCCATTGGTTTAAACTCTGTTGGATGTGCAGCTCAGTGGTGTAGTGTGTTGCACTTTTGCCTTGCAGCTCTTGGGTCCCTGGTTCTACATAGTAGGAGCGTAACTACAAATCATGGCGCTCCCCATCAAAACTTTGGTGAGCACCTCAATATTCACACCCTTTCCCTTGCCTACCCCTGGTGACCCTCAGAGCCTGGGGGCCATAATACAATTGTGGACAGGGTAATCCTCACGCCCATAACAAAAACACCTGATCTGAAGTATGGACCCCTTTACCAGAGGGAGTGAAATAGTAGTTGGGTCCCCCTTACAGCTCTGAGTCACCCTGCTCCCTTGTAGTTATGCCCCTGCTACATGCGCTTCTGGTGGGTCTTAAACTTACAGTAGGTTGGACACGACAGGTCTCAGAACTCCTCAGCAGAACTGCCTTTTGGATCATGTTCATTGACAGAGCAGGAAGCGGTACCAGATACTTTCAGAACTACAAAGCTGTTTGTGTGTGTTAAGTTGGAATATTTTGGGAACTCCATCTCTGGACAGATTCAGGTCATCTAGATATGTGGTACGCATGGCCATTTTTTAACTGTACAGGTAACACTCAAAAAGGCACGTAACAACACATAGTATGTAGAATGTGAAAAATGTTGCAGGATGCTCAATTTTACATGAATTATACTGGTTTCAGCATCAGAAAAACCTCCTATGTCTACTTTTTGCTGTATATTGTTATGTAGCCCCTACCTCCTAGTGATGTTTAGCCTAGGCTATGAAGGTCACACATCCTTCTTCACATAGGCCTCGTTCACATCTAGCTAGCGCAGATGGCCATGCGATCCGAACGCAATGAATACGATCGCACGCTATCTGAGCAGCTGCACTGCTGATCCCATCCATTGAAAGTGATGGGATCAGCTCTGCGCTTGCGGGCAAATCAGCAGTACGCAAGCACTTCATAGAGCATCGTACTGTTGCGCAGCGCAGTAGATGTGAACGGTAGAAGGGCTGTCTATACCCTTCTGCCGTTCCTGCATTTCAGCACATCATACCCGCTTCCAAATGAGCACGGAAGCGCGTATGATGTGAACGAGGCCTTAGAGGAATGTTTCTTCCAGGTTCCCCCGGTTTTCTCCCACATCCCAAAAACTTACAGATAGGTTATTTGAATTAAAGGAGTTATCAGGGGAAAAATGAATAAAATAAGTGCTACACACCGGGTGCTTCCTCCAGCCCCAAGCTCCCAGCATGTCCCTCGCCGCAGCTCGCTCCTGGTCCCCGGCGATGATGTCAGGGCAGCCTCCAGGTCGGCCTGCGCAAGCGGCGCTGTCAATCACCGACACGTGGGCCGGAGCAGACTGCGCAGGCACAGTAGTTCGCTCCGGCCCACATGGAGGTGATTGACCGCGCCACTCGCGCAGGCGCAGTACGTCATCGCCGGGGACCAGGAGCGAGCTGCGGCGAACGGCTGCGGGGAGAGCTGTGGCGAGGGACATGCTGAGAGCTTGGGGCGGGACGAAGCCACCGGTAAGTAGCACTTATTTTATTACATTTTCCCTGATGACTCCTTTAAGGTGGATATTAACGATACCCTCCTACAGACGATTGAATGTTTCTGATCATTGTTATCACTGAATGGAAACGATCGGTCTTGCCCATATATGGAAACCCACAATCTTATCTGATCAGATTAATGGAATTGATATAGCAATTCCATTAAAGGACCACTATTGCGAAAATTGTAAAATTTAACATACATGTATACACATACAGTACAAATAAGGCCCGGTTCACATTAGCGGTTGTTTGCCAAACGGACCGGATGACCTGACCGGATCCGGACCGGATCCGGATCGGAACCGTACGGTTCTGATCCGGATCCGATCCGGATCCGGTCAGGTTGCATCAGGTGGTAATCAGGATGCGATCCGGATCCGTTTGGCAAAGTAACGTAAAAAAAAAAAAAATGTTGGGGTCTGGGAGGTCAGCAGAAGGGGGACCTGTGGAATCAGGCCCTCTGCTGTTTAGCACTCACCTCCACCTCCGACATGCTGCCAACATCCTGCCAACACCTCCAGCTCGTGCTGCTCCACTCCGAAATGCTTGCCCATGTGTCCCCAGCCAATATCGCCGCAACAATCCGCATAGGAAGTGGGGTAGAACATCCGGATTTCTCAGCCTGTGTGTTGTGCGGCCTCCGGTTCCCATTTGTTTGTATTGGCCGGATGGTGCAGTCCGGCTCCGCCCCGGATACGGCTGCCGGAGGGGCCGGATGAAAAAATAGCGCATGTTGGAACGGAGTCCGGATCCGGCCCGGATCCGGTCCGGCTCCGGTTCTGCAGAACGGACCCATGTGAACGGACGCATAGGCTTTAATTGCTATGCCGTGCGTCCGTTCCGTCCGTTCTGCAGGCGGTGCGGCTCCGGCACGGCGATTCCGGAGGGCCACCGCAAGTGTGAACCGGGCCTTAGAAGTGCGTTTCTTCCAGAGTAAAATGAGCCATAAATGACTTTTCTCATATGTTGCTGTCACTGACAGTAGGTAGTAGAAATCTGACAGAACCGATAGGTTTTCGACTAGCCCATCTGCTCCTGGGGGATTCTCAGAGTTTTGTTTATCTTCAAAAGCACTTAGTGAATGGCAGTTGCTCAGTCCTACTGCCAGAATAGTGTGCAGCGAGCAGGGAGGCTGGCCAGCATCATTGTACAAATCCTTTTCAGGGAATGTCTTTATTAAGAATAAAAGCCATGCTGAGAATCCCCCATGAAGAGATGAACCAGTCCAAAACCTGTCAGTTCTGTCAGATTTCTACTACCTACTGTAAGTGACAGCAACATAGGAGAAAAGTAATTTATGGCTCATTTTACTCTGGAAGAAAAATACTTCTTCTTTGTATATGTTTACACGCATTTAAAATTTCTCAATTTTTCGTGATAGTGGTATTTTAACGTGATTGGCCATTAGTGGGTACAACCGATTGTTTTCGAACAATTTTAATGATGATCAGAAACGATCAATTGTCCATGGGATTGTATCGTTAATGGCCACCTTTAGACTGCAGGACAATGGCAGACTACAGTAGGAATTAGACTGTGCGCTTCTCTGAGAGGCAGTCAGTAACATGACTATAAAGACAAGTCTAGGAAATCTCAAGTCTGCATCTACGAAAAGCATAACTAACTACTAAGCAAATCAGATGTTCACTCTCCTCCAAACTGATATCCCAGTATTAGCAGGACTGCCTCTGTAAATATACATCTGTGCATACATTGCATTACCGTATGTTGCAATGACTGCTTGTTATGCCACGGTTTCTTCTATGTGCACCTTTGTGCCTGTCTGTATTAAGTCACTATCGTCTCAGTAGATATTAGAGGAGCGAGAACGGCTTCTGTGATCCCTGGTAGTGTGGATTTTGTTTCCCAGGATGCAATACCAGCTCCTGAAAGTTCACACACTCCTTAGCATAATTGCTGCTTAGCATAATTGCATACTTTGCCCTCATTCATTATTTATTGCCCAATTCACACAAGGTACATAGTTAAGTAATAAAAGAACCACTGGAAAATGTTTTGTGTGTAGCAGGTCAAAAGAAACCTAAAATCACGCATATGTATTACGGAGCCACTAGTAAAGGAAATATTGGAAATTGAAATTACCAATATTTTACTATGCACTACCCGGGACCCATTATCAATGGAATCCTTCCCTCTATGTGCCTAAAACTACAGTATTTTTCGGCATATAAGATGCTCTGAACTATAAGACGCACCCAGGTTTAAAGGGCAAAAACCAGGGAAAAAGTATACTAAACCCGGTGTGTCCATGTTCCAGGAGCATCTTGTAGATGTTCACCCCAGTTGGTGTCTGCCTGTGTCCCCATGTGTCCCCTATGTCTCCTCTGCTCCTCACTTGCGTCCTCCTCTGATCCCCCTGAATAAATAGCAAGCAGTGGCAGCACAGCTCACCTAATCCATTGGAGCCTGCAGTGATCAGAGACCTCTCCCTCACTGCTCCCCTAGTATCGGCTTCTGATGATCGCGTCAGAGGAAAGAGAGGAGAGATCTGATCATCCCGGGCTCCGATGGAGCATTGGAGAATTGCACTGCCGATGATTTCATTTATTGTGGAGGAGGACACAAGGGGTGGGGTGGTTGCAGAGAAGACCTGTGGACAATACAGGGAGTCCCCGATATCTTGGCAGGTCGTGTTGGTGGGTCTGTGTAAGTTAGGAATGGAAGTCAGTATTTGCCATATAAGACTCTGTGACTTTTTCTCCCTATTTGTGGAGGAGAAAAGGTGTGTCTTACACGACAAAAACCCCTTCACCACCTACTGCCTAATACTGCTTCCCCCCCCCCCCCCCTGTGCCTACAACTACACCCCCCCCTGTGCCTACAACTACCCCCCCCCTCCACCTAATGCCTAACACTACTACCCCCCCCCACACACACACACACACGCTGGTGGCTACAACAACGCCCCCTCTTCCTTCCTCCACCTAATGCCTAACATTCCCCCCCCCCCCCCCTTTAAGTCCCTATAACCAGCTTTCCTTTCCTGATTCCTAAAGGTAGCTATACACAATACAAACAAATTGAGTGATTCTGTTTTGTTTTTTAAAAAAAAGATTAATTGTGCAAAAAATGAAAAATAACTGTTTTTTTTCTGATCAACAAGACTTTCCAGTTTGTTTTTGTTTTGTACTTTTAATCAAAAAGAGTTTTCCGGTTTTTTCGATTCTTCTGTATTTTATTACTTTGAAAGTGCTAGTCCAACAAAGTTCATATTGGAATGGAAACTAATGTCGTTCCTCAAAAATACACTTTAGCCTTGTAATCAGTGAAAAAACTCTATGTTGTTAGAATCAGGACATTCCTAAGGAGGATAATGACATCCAGGGACATATTACCCTCATCCCATGGCTTTACCTGGGGGTGAGGAGCGTTCGGTATCTGTCAGCACTTCGCTTGTTAGTGTCCACTTATACAGTGTAAGCAAACACGAGCAACATGATCTGAGGTCTTTATCTCCAATTCATGAACCTAATGCAGAGAATCAGGCCAGGTGGCCTTCCTTGACAGTGAATGGAACGTACGTCTCTCCTCTCCTTGTCCAGGGTCCTGCCGCACGGCCCCTTCAGCACCTAACTAGATTGACTCTGAAGGGAAGCCAACGGAAAGTCAATACTCATTTTCCTTGCCTGAACCAGATGGCTATTCAAAGATTATTTCATTAGGTAGAACTCTGAAAGAAATTGGCTGGTGGAATTGATTTACTTGTTCTAAGTTAAGACAAAAATCACGGAGATCCTTTGAGGAGAGAAATTGTCTACCGGAGTGTTGGGAACCGATGTGTCTTTCTTAGAGACTCTGTCACCGAGGTGGTCATGCATGACCCAGCCTGTGAGGTCAGGACGAAGAGGTTATACATTAGCATGGCTGCCAGGAATATAGACACATTGCAGCGCTCGTCCTAGCTTAAGGAATGTGGTGCTCTTCAGATGTTAAAGCACAACTCTAGTCAAAGTTCTGAATAGGCCAGCTACTAGTTTAATGTAGCTGCAGCAGCTACAAATCCTGCTTTTAAAACCTCCTGTGTGATTTGAAGAAGTTCAATTCCCTGTAAACCTGTTGGAATGGCCTTCTTCAATTGCATTATCATGTTGGTCACACTGCAAGGGGTTAGGTACAGACTCGACTCTCTAATACACAGGTGTCAAGCTCAAGGCCCACAGGCCAACTATGGCCCTCTTTGCCATTTTGTCTGGCCCTCAAGTTTCATATGTGCATCACTGTAAGCAGTAAAAGAGAACAGAACGCTGCCTTCCCATCCAGAGGAGCACACAGGTGACAGCGTTTCTGTTTGAGCCGGAGTGTAGTAAGGACAGGACTCACCAGTGAATTTACTGACTCAGGGAGAGAGTGACTGAGTAACTGATGGATGGGGCTTATGTATGTCCCAGATTTCTCTTCTCTGCACTGCCTTTTTAATCTGCTTTAAGATTTTCTGTTCTCCCTTAGACCCTCTAAGGGAGAACAGAAAATCCCCCAGCCCTTGCTCAGGTGAGAATAAAAGGTCTAATTAATCAGCCAAACTCTGGGAAGGGCTGTGCTGGAAAGTGTTCAAATTCAGCATTGCCGATCCGGAGGAGGAAGCATTGGAGTCACGTGAAATGTAACGTTACTTGCAAGGCAGTGAACACCTCCTGACCCTGTCCACTTGTTTGGTGCTGAACAACAGCAGTCAGGAGTATTTGGGTGCTCCGAATCAACTATGCTGAATTCAAACACCAACACTAGTGCTGGACTGACAAGCATAGGTATCTGAGCTATGTGCTGTAAATAGATTTGCTAGTATTTTCTGTTGTTTTGATTACGATAAATAAACAGTAGGTTTGCGCCCAGTAGAGAGATTTCTTTCGTTTAGGGAACCTAAACCCTCTTAAAAAATGAGTTTCACTTACCTGGGGCTTTTACCAGCCACTGCAGCCATCCTGTGCCCTCGCAGTCACTCATGGCTCCTCTGGTTTCCCGCCGCCAGCAAGTTTTGTTTTTGCCGACTTTGAGTCGGTGGGCCGCCATGCGTATCATTACACAGGTAACAGGTAACAGGACGCTATAGCGGGTGTCAACACGTATCTTTGTACGTGTTGACACCCACTATAGTGTCCTGTTACTGCGGTAACGCGTGTAATGATACGCGTGGGGCCCACTGACTCCAAGTCGGCAAATAGAAACTAGCTGGCGGCAGGGGAGCAGAGGATCCAGGAGAGACCTTTGAGGGCACAGGATGGCTGCAGTGGGCTGTTAAAAGCCCCAGGTAAGTTAAACTCATTTTTTTCATAGGGTTTAGGTTCCCTTTAAGGGATACTTAGCATTCCATCTACTGGCAAGATTTTTAATGTTTTGTTTCCTGATTTTCCTACAAATATTGTTAATAATATTTAAACCGTTAGTACAGCAGAAAAAAAACCAATAGTGTTAGTTAAGCCTGTCCCAGAAGGCAAAAAGCCCTCGCTATCTATTACCTGTGGTTTTAAATATACTCATGTAATATATAATCAACCCATCTTTTGTTTATATTTAAAAAAAAAAATTACTACTTCTGTTGATCCCTTGCCACATCAACAATAAAAATATATGTCTCATATGTAAAAAAAAAATCCATCTACAAAACTGATTACTTTAAAACAAACAATAAAAAAAATGACCCATCGGTCTCTTTTATTGTTAAGTCACAACAATTCAGGCTAGGTTCGCAGTGGTCAGTTGCATAACGCACACGTTATAGCAAACATGAAGCGGAAAAAAAGTATGATATATAATGAATTGTATGTGCAGTATGGATAATGAATAAAACGTTAGTAGCAAAGAACAGAGTCTCCTATTTTTATTTTCAGTGAGACTGCTTTCACAGTAAGACGTTACAGGTGCACATTAGTGCAGCCTGTAACGCAGCCTAACTCACAGCAATGTAAAATGAATGGGCTGTTCACAGTGCCCACGTTGCGTTACAGGGTAACGCTACACGTTCACATAAAGTGCAGCATGCTGTGCGTTCTAGCGGCTTTAGCCGCGTTAGGCTGTTTGCACATGCTCAGTGATGTGAGTTTTTTTTAATTTTTGGGGGCGGAGAGGAGGCGGGGAGAGTCCGCTAATGCGGCCAGCCACATGGCTAATTAATATTCAGTGCACTGCAGTGTTTATTTCCTGGAGCGGCCGCTTATTGGCTGGCGGGACCACGTGATGCGAGTGTTCCGCTCACGTGGTCTCCGCCGGCACATAGGACAAAACGGACGCACCAAGAGCTGCTCAACGCAGCTCTAGGTAGCGTCCTGCTTCAACACCACCAGGCGTTGCATTAGGGGCACGTTATGCGACCTATAACGTCCCCTAAAACGCAAGGTCCTGGTGAGAAAGCAGCCTTATACAGCTTTTCTTTTTTTATATCATTGCATCATTCTGTCATATTTGCAGTTTAGAAACCACACTCTGTGTTTTAAACAATAAAAAAACCAGGAATAATGACCCTTTCCTGCAGTAAAACCTTATCTAAATCTGTCTTTCTCTGTTTCTTAGCTTTTAAAAGTGCTTCAGAAAACAGGACTGTATTCAACCCAAGTTGGGTCAAATAGCTCGGAGAAGTTCTTTTGGATAGATTTTTTTTTAACTCTTCCTGTACTGGAAAACAACATAAGACTTTTTCTTGGCTACTAATGTTTTGTTTTTTAGCTGTACTACACATACAATTCATTATTTCATACGCTTATTTTTGCTTCAGGTTTGCTTTAAAATGACTGTGAACTGCAATGGAGACTGGACATAGACTTTAATACAAGCCTGCACACAGCGAGTTAGAAAAACGCAATCCGTTACAACGCAGTACTGTGAACACGCCTATAGAATTGTATGAGCAGTTAGTTGACATGCAGAATTATTCTGTAACACAACTGAGCACTGTGAACCAGGCCTCAAAGAAGAAAAATAGTGTGGAGAAAGGTTAGAATAATAATTATTGTAGAGTGATGAATCTCTTGTCAGGTTTTTAATCCTGTACCTAATTTCCAATGCCCGCAATCATTAAACCCATAGTGATCTGGGACAGGGAGTGAAAAAAAAGTTCGCATACTGTATATCCAAAACCAAAATGTTTTTTTCCTTTGAGCTAAGGAAACACAATCTGATCATGTGTGGAACTCTTTAAGCGTTTCAGTTATGGCCTGACATTGATATTCTGAGCAGCTGATTGGGAGGGAGAAGGACCAACAGAGAAAACTATGGATGGAGAAACCAACATCTGAAATAGTTCAGAATAGGCCTAATAACACTTGTTCCATGTAATTTCCTCTCCATTGTCCATTGTCTCTCTCCATCAGCTTTCCAGAGCAGTGGTGCCACAGGCTACTCTTCCCCAGTCTAGTCTTCTAGCATTATGATGAAAATAGGAAAATAAGACAAAGCTGCAACGTGCAAAGATAGTGTCATTTTCTCTTGGCCTCCTGAGCAACATTAGGTCATCTACAAAGTCAATGATCCACCACAAACTGAAGGCTTTTGTTATGGCATCATCTCACGCTGCACACCCTGTCGTCTGGTGTTATCTTGTGACTAGTGAATTGCTTGTTGGTTGCCATGTTTCATTGATGGAGACACTTATATTGCTTTCCCATCATTCAGCGTTTGGGAGATCATCGGCCAGTCAGATGGGGGTCTGTCTGTGCTCAGAACATTTCGACTGCTTCGCGTGCTGAAGCTGGTCCGCTTCATGCCAGCTCTGCGCCGCCAACTGGTGGTTCTGATGAAGACCATGGACAATGTGGCCACCTTCTGCATGCTTCTCATGCTCTTCATCTTTATCTTCAGGTACTGATTCATATCTGCTATGACATTTATTTCCATCTCTGCTTCTGTACAAAAATGCTTTCATGCTTTGATTGTAGTCCTCCGTAGTCGGAAATTACTTTGAATTGTCCGGTTAGTAAATCTGTAATTTTTAGCTGTGTAGTTTAGGGTCTTCAAAATACTTCTAAGCACTCTTTATTTTAAGTGGGATAATTTGTTTCTTTCCCCTAGCATTCTTGGCATGCATCTGTTTGGTTGTAAGTTCACGGTGAAAACAGAAAATGGAGATACGATCACCGACCGCAAGAATTTTGATTCCCTGCTTTGGGCCACTGTGACAGTTTTCCAGGTAAGCTCAGATGTCTGGTTGCACTCCAACCATGCTTAGTAAACTTGTTATCGAATCATATTGTGGTGGTTAGATCACTTTTTGTTAAAATATACCATATAATTAGGATAGCGACACATTTTGGTACAACTCAAATTAATTGATTGGGAAGGAATCAGGAAAGGTGTGGTTGATCAAGTAGAACACATTTCTCTCTCCATTCTAAACACTGGTATAGTTATGGCCCTTTAGTTGGATATCACTGGTTTAGGCTCTGTTCCCACTTGTGCCGGACCACATGCTGCGGCAAGTGGGAGCAGAAGGTGTAGTGTCCGCTACTATGGTCCGGCAGGAAATGTCCATTCTCTGCTCAATTGAACACAGCCATAGCATCTTTAAGGCTGAAGTTAAAAACATCTGTAGGTGATCTTTTCAGCATCGTTTGAGATTGTCAAGGACGTTCAGAAACAGTTATGCAGTAATTCATAAGAAATGGATGGCTTGCATTTATAATAGCAGATATAACAATAGCATTAAAGATGTCCAAAATTAATTTTTGATCAATCTCAAGGTGGCCACACATGATACCATAAAATGATCCAATTTTATGGCAATTCGATAAAAAAAAATCAGGTTTTTCTGAAAAATCAAAAGCTTCCCTCTCGTTTCAGGTTTTTATTCGATAAGTTGATCAGGAAGGGTGGATTTTTCTGATCAAATTTTATGAAAACTGTATGATGTTTGGTAGATTGCCAATTTATGAATTTATACACCCAAACAATTTTCGCACAGTTTCCAATCATTTTTATTATACTTGAGGAAAAATTGAACATACAGTATATGTGTGTGGTACATTGGTCAGATTTTTGAAAAGTTACAGTCAGAAAAATTGATTGCAATTCTTGAATTGAACAGATATTTAAAAAATGGTATGGGGTGTGGCCACCTTTATTTTGCACACTCTTGATTGGCAGTGCCCAACTGAGGTTGGTTCCTCATTCCATGGTAGGTCAGTATGCAAAGATACCTTTTCATGATAAAGCCCTAGGTTAACATTTCATTGTTATTAGAGATGAATACTGGATTATGCCATTGTGACTCACAATTTTCATATTTGATACAGCTGTTCCAGAGAAATGCCCTTTGAAAAAGTAGGTCATATGACCCAGCAATTAGTGCACAAAAGTATAGAACTGAGCGAGCGTCCTTTCTCTGCTAAGAGCCATCACCTGACCACACTCATATCCTTTTTCTGCTCCATCCTGTGGGCGGGCCAGGTTACAAGATAACTCTGGCTGGTCTCTCCTCCCTGACCACCTCATCTGTTTGATGATGGGATACAGGGAGAAATTTGGACAGAACACAAAATGCTTTTCAGTCTAATCAAGCTGCATCAGGCATTAGCTCAGCAAGTCAGCACTGCTAACCCAGACAGTCTGGTACTAAAGATAACAGCACAAAACAGGTTTATGGGAAATGCACAAAACTTTGTGCATCACAAATTATGATATACTGCACACAATATGCTGTAAAGAACACAAACCCAAGGTAGGGCTTTAAAGAGTACTTGAGGTCAAATTGACAGAGTCTGTCAGTAACAGGATACCAGAGGTGACATGTGACATGATGAGATAGACATGTGTATGTACAGTACCTAGCACACAAATAACTATGCTGTGTTCCTTTTTTTCTCTCTCTGCCTGAAAGAGTTAAATATCTGGTATGGAAGTGACTGACTGGGTCCTGACTCAGACAGGAAGTGACTACAGTGTGACCCTCACTGATAAGAAATTACCCTTTTTTACCTCTTTCTTGCTCTCAGAAGCCATTTTCTGCTAGGAAAGTGTTTTATAGTTGGAATTTCTTATCACTGAGAGCCACACTGTCAGTCAGGACTGAGTCAGCCACTAACATACCCGATATTTAACTCTTTCAGGCAGAGAAAGAAAAAAAAGGGACACATCATAGTTATTTGTGTGCTAGGCACTATATATACACATGTCTATCTCATCATGTCACATGTCACTTCGGGGATCCTTTAATGAGAACAGATTGGAAGGGGGGTCACGCAATTAAATACAAACCTGTCCTGACGTCTTAAGGGCATAGCACTGTGGCGGCGGCTGCCATGTTTCCGGAGATTCCTGAAGCTCTTCAGAAACCTCTGCCTGCGTGGCCGTTGTGGCTGCCAAGCTGGGGCTGGGCCATGGCCATGCAGGTAGGCATGATCAAAGCCTCAAAGGCAATTTAAAACCCCCAAAAAATGCCAGAGCCCATTCTAAGAGGGAGGTGGAGCAATCACCTAACTGGAGAGAACACGTCAGGATAGGTGAGTATGTAACCCTGCCACCCCACAATCCTCCATTATTCAGACAGAGTTGGTCATTAGAGGCGCTTGTCAATTTAGCTTCAGGCATTAGGTATTCTTTAACAGTATGAGTTAAAGGACACCTGACGTGAAAGGGATATGGAGGCTGACATATTTATTTTCTTTTAAACAACGCAAATGGCCTGGCTGTCCTGCTTATCCTCTGCCTCTAATGCTTTTAACCACAGACCCTGAACAAGCATGCAGATCAGATGTTTGAATGACGTTTGACTGGATTCACTGCATGCTTGTTTCAGGTGTGTGATTCAGACACTACTGATGCATGAAAGATCAGTACGACAGCCAGGCAACTGGTATTGTTTAAAAGTCAATAAATATGGCAGCCTCCATATCTCTCTCACTTGTCTCTCTCAGGTGTCCTTTGTGTGCTTTGCCTTCCTAAAACGGACGGAATCTGTGATAATCCAGCTTTAAGTGAACACCTCTGTTACCCACAATGCACCGCTACTGAATAGGCAAATTATCTCTTTATACCCCTGAAGCCAGGCTTATATCCAGAACCATTGGGGTCTAGCAAGCCTATAGCTTTACATTTTACACAGCCACATCAACTCCACATGCAGACAGCCTGTTTCAGACTTTTGGTCCTCCTCAGGGGCAAAAAGAGATCATTTGCATATTCAGTAGTGGTGCATTGTGGGTAACCACAGATGTTAACTTAAAGCTGAATTATCGCAAAATTCCTTCTGTTTTAAGAAAGCAAACCACACATTTGTTTTTAGTAGGAGGGCTTTTTGCTCTCTTTTAGTCCCCTATACTTTCCTTGTGGTTTTGGGTCACCCCAAGCTGCTTGGTTACTGTGTTGTTCAGGTGTCCTTTAATATCCTAAATTTATATAGCATTTACACTGCAGCCGCACGCACAACCACTAATTCAGACACACCCTGTGGCCCAATATAACCCAAGCATGGATTGCAAATTCTTACCACTACAAAGCAGTCGTTTTTTTTAAAGCGGGATTGTTAGCCATAAAACAAATTCCATTTACCAACTGGTCTGTGTTGATTATATAGTCTACAATCTGACCCTGCTTTGCAAGCATTCCAATATAATCATAAATGTGTCTGCTGTAATGAATCTTATCTCAGTCAGCCTGGTTCTTTTCCGGTACATTGCCAGGGAGAGGGAAGCTTGTTATCGTCCCTCCCACATTCCTGCTCCTCATTGATTGGCTGAGGGCAGTTCAGAGCTGAGAATGGAAATACACCTCACTCCTCTGCAGGAGCTTCTGAAATACGATATAGGCTGTGCTCACATTTTACAAAGCAAGCTAGATGACAGTGCAGTTTCTGGTACAGGAGGAGAATAAAGAGAGTAAGAGAGGAAATGAGATCAGGATTGGCTTCAGTCAGAGGCAGTAAAGATGGAAATGCCTGGAACAGTTTTCTCTTTTTTACTATATAACATTCAGTATTATCAAGACATGGACAGTATTATATATATGTTATATAAGTAAAACAGTAAGTATAACAAGTATTTATCTACTTATAATTATGTTTCCCCCCCGGGTAGTATGGCTGCCCCTGCTGCTTTAAATAAACCCTTAGCAGATTTAGAGGATAACTTATATTCTCCAGTTATCTCCAGTCTAAAGAACCTTAGTCAATCAAGGCCATTTGATATGTATAACTGGATTAAATGATATCTTTTTTTATATTTGCCTACATTTGTTCTTTAAATGATATGTAAATGGTAACTTGTAATTAGTGTAGCCTTTCTAATACAGTAATGGATGAAATAGAAATCTCTGGCTAATTGAGTGCAGCTCAGAAATGATGAATGTGGACATCAGCATGGGATCAGTGTCCGCCTGCACTGACCACACAATCCCTCCCGGACCTCTGCTGCGCCGTGTGAAGTAACCGGGAGCTCTGGATGCTGCAGAACATTTCCCTGGAAGATTTAGAACAATTATGCGGCAGGACGCAGCCCATATTTCAGCAGTGGGCGCTGGAAGCCTAATTAACTTCCTCATTAAATGCTAGCTTTCATGGCTTCAAAGTGTGAGAAGGAAACTCGGCCTGTCAAAGACTTCATAATTGTAGAGAAAGTTGTGAAATTCAGGGGAAGGAAACAGTTTGCTCCGACTTTTTCTTTATACGTGAGCATGCTCTACGTTGAGGCACGCTGAGTTTAATTGACCTGATCAGGGGTTTCTCCCATGCCTTTAAGTTGATATTTGAAAATAAATATAGATAGATAGATAGATAGATAGATAGATAGATAGATAGATAGATAGATAGATATCATTATTAAATAATAAGAGAAATAGCCATTTCAGGCAGGAAAGACAGAGTTCGCAGGATTTCAGAGTGGGTGTTCGGAGTATTGGTGACAGGTTCTCTCTCTAGGAATTTGTACAGCCAATATGTGCATCTAAATGGCAGGCTATAATGATATCAGTTTTTATTAAAACAGACTGTGGATTTTAGCCTGGCTACATGGAAGGCAATGCAGTCCTATTTGTGTGACTGGAATGTCCATATTTTTCGTGCTGTAAGACGCACTTTTTTCCCCCAAAAGTGGGGAGAAAAAGTCCCTGCGTCTTATAGTCCAAATACAGGGAGTCTCTGACTTACGCTCGCCCGCCGATACGAACTGCTGACCCGCTGCAATGTTAAGGATTCCCTGTACTGTCCCCTGTGTAAGTGTAATTAGCAATGGCAGCCGCGTGTATCTCTTACCTGATTCTGGAAGCCCGCAGCGTTCAGCTGCTTCTCTTGCTCACTCCTTCCCCCTAGTGTCGGGACTTCCTAGTCACGTCATTATACACGCAACCAGCACTAGCGGGAAAGAGTGAGCGTGAGAAGCAGCTAATCACTGCGGGCTCCCAGGGTCAGGTGAGAGATGATTACATTTACACAGGAGCAGTGCAGAAGGCCACCGGAAGACATTAAGGGGGACAGGAGGAGGACACAATAATTGGAGGAGAACATCTACAGGACGCCACTCGTCCATGAATGTAGCAGGTTTTGTATAGTTTTTTGCCCTCCTAGGTGCATTTTGTAGTCCAGGGCGTCTTCTAGTCCAAGAATATGGTACGTTTAAAAAGATAAACCAAAGAGCAAATACTGTATAAAACAAAAATGTATAACCTAGTTATGTGTTCATAAACATGGTTTGATATTTATAGTATTTACATTTACTATTTATTATCAATTTTAGGTTTAGTCCTCAAGGGAAGTTCTAACATATTTTTGGCACAGCTCCAATTATTTAGATGGAACTGAGTCAGGAAAGGCGTGGTTCATCAGGTAGAACACATCTCCATTACTCTCTCCATCCTAAACACTGGCATGGGAATGGCCCTCGGGGCTTACTGTAGCTTTGCTACCTGCAAATACACAGGAGCACCTGATAAGCAGTGAATGTTGTGTGTATGAGAGTGAGTTAATGATCTTATGTATGGATATCCATTAATCATTGTGTGAAAAGCCTAACTGATAGTTTCTTGGTTTGTTTTTCCTCAGATCCTCACCCAGGAAGACTGGAACATGGTGTTGTACAATGGCATGGCCTCCACCTCACCCTGGTCAGCTCTGTACTTTGTGGCTCTGATGACATTCGGAAATTATGTCCTGTTCAACCTACTGGTGGCCATTTTGGTGGAAGGTTTCCAAGCAGAGGTAGGTGCACTCATAGATACACCCACTTACTACATGTTGCTGGATATGCTAAGTAGTGCATTGAGAGGTCCTGGGAATGGAGCGCTGGAGATTTTGGAGCAGCCGGTGCCACCATAGGCCATAATAGAAATTACTGCTATAGCGCCACTCAGACAGTAATTTGGGCTGCCGTCAAAAGACAGAGCCCAGATTACTTTAAACACATCAGAATTCATCCACCAGTAATAGCTAGCAGCTGAATTACATCTTTCTCAGCTATCCACGGTGACCTGGAGAGGGATTAGTAATTACCACCACCGGGACTTTTGCTGGAGCAGGGTGAGATGTTTTTTGACTTTACCCTGTGCCCAAATTTCCCAACGGCTTAATTATGGTTATGCCTGGCAACGGGGTTCCCCTTACATGTACCTGAGACATTACAAACACATGAAAACTATCTGGCTTTGGGACTCCCGGCCTTTGTTACTGTGAGTGCCTATCCCACATGGCGCATTTGTTATGTGGCGCTTCTGTGACGTCACACACACGAGCCTGGTGCTACATGACACAGTATCAGGGGTTGCGGCGAAGGAGGGCCAGGAGTCGCAACAGCTGACAGGTGAGAATTTACAGAGCACTGGCATCGGGGGAGACATTAAACATTTGGGGGGAGAGTGGTCGGGGTACATTGCGCAGTAGTGCCATGCGCCATAATCGATATTTACATCCATCAGGGCAGACATGCTGCAGCACTGATTTTCATCTGATTGCCACAATATCCAGGCATGTGCTTTGTGCCACTGCTGGGCAACATGGAACCGCGATGGATAAAGACAGATGCCTGCAGGCTGCGGGAATTCGAAAACGCCCTTCAAGAGAGAACTTCACAGAATGCGTTAGGAGATAAAGTCAGAAACATTAAGCGGGCATGATCCATCCATGTCACTTTAATGCAGCAATCTACATTCACACGATAAGAGCGCCCGGAACGCTAACGCCTGACTGCTCAATGAATTATAGTCTCGAAATGGAGCCTGAAATGGATAATAAAACTTTCAACGTTTCCTGGAAATCAAAGCCCCCCTCCCCCTCCTCCTTTTCTCACTAAGACCCCCTCCCGAAATGCTGACTATCCCCATTTTTCTGCTAACGGGGAATATCTGTGCCAAGAGATGATCTCAGCCTTCCAATAACCTTGAGAGGAGGGGGGGGGAGGGGGGCATTTTATGGTCTTTAGCACCTCGTTAACATCACCCAACTGCTCATCTCATTAAAGTGAAAAAGTCATTTAGTCATCAAAGTCTTTGTCAGATTTTGGAAGTTTTCTCAAGATTCCTGAAAGGAGGCGCATTAAGATGACAGAAATCGCCCAGAAGCCCCTCACTCTTGGCAGCTGTATGAGGCTTCCAATGAGCGTAAACGTCCGAAAAAGATAAAGTAATTTTGCGGATGCAATAAAGTAATGGACTGTAGTAAGCCATTTGTTATAGTTATGAGTTCATTAGAGGATTACGGCCAGCAGATAATTGATGGAACAATTAAAACAAGGACTTGATTCTGGTTAATTCATTTTTTTTTATCTCATAAGTGCAAGCAGAGTTGCCAAATATCTGACTTCCAGGGATAGTGGCAGAATAAATCCAAATTTGCCCTACAGTGTCAAAGTACATCGAAATGCTCACATCATTCCCTTCCTGCTAAAGAGCTTGCAATCTGATGCCATGGCATACCAGCTATTACTATTATTATTTAGTATTTATATAGTTCAACATCTTCCGCAGCGTGTACAGTCATGTCACTTAACTGTCCCTCTGAGGGGCTCACAATCTAATTCCTACCATAGTCATATGTGTACAGTGTTCTCCCCAGGCTCTTTTAGCCGGGTGCTCCACCCAGCTAGTTTTGGTAAGCACCCGGCTGTCATCGGCTCACTTCCTCCTCTGCTGTAAGCAGGGTTGTGCAGAGAAGCGCCAGCCCTGCATTCTATAATCCCGCCCCACCCAGCATCTTTTTCATGCCACTCGGGTGGAAAAAAATTCTGGGGAGAACACTGGTCTATGTATGTATCGGGTAGTGTATGTATCGTAGTCTAGGGCCAATTTTAGGGGGAAGCCAATTAACGTATCTGTACATTTTTGGGATGTGGGAAGAAACTGGAGTGCCCAGAGGAAACCCACACAGACAGTAGAGATAAAGTGATTGGTGAATGAATGAGAGGAGTGTAATATGTGAAAATTGCTGTGGTTTTTAAGGGAAGAAATATCCTGTGGTGGGGAAGTGGTTAAAATACAGCACTATTAAATCCGATTTTTTAAAAATGTAGCACAAAAACAGTAATTTTTATTGGTTCTCCACTTTTTAAAGAGACAATGAAGCGGAAAAAAAAATTGATATAATGAATTGGTTGTGTAGTATGGACAATTACTAGAAGATTAGTAGCAAAGAAAATATTGTCATATTTTTATTTTCAGTTATATAGTGTTTTTATAACATTGCATCATTTTCTGATATTTGCAGTTTACACACTACTCAGCATTCTAAATGATTTAACAGAGCAGGCTAGTGAACTTTTGAACTGTCCTCTGGAGAGAAAAAGAAAATACAGTGACTGGCAGTTGAGATAACAAGCTTCAGAAAACAGAGCTCTCTGCGACTTTGAAAGTCGTGGAGCTCAATCGCTTTTTTGCATAGATAACAACAGGAGTTTCTTAACACTTCCTGTACTGGAAATAATATTAGACTTATGTCCAGGCCCGGATTTACATCACAGGAGCCTATAGGCACAGATGTCCTGGCACCCTTGACTTCGCCCTCCCTGAACCTACAAACCCCCACCGAACCGCAACGCAAGTGTGCTGGCTGACACCACTGTCACTTCTCCTTTACTTCCCGTGCCTGTCATAGATAGTTACAGGTAGCCCTTAGTATTAGGTAGCCAGAGGTACCCTCAGTATTAAGTAGCTAGAAATGCCCCCAACTGAAGGGAGATCTTGTCAGTGGAATGTCAAGAGCAGGGTGGGTAACCCCTCTCATTTATGCTTCGCTTGGGACTCTGCGGAGGGAGGAAGGCATTAGAAAAGGGGAGTAAGCCGCCTTTCTATCATCAGGTGCCTGTAGGCACGTGCCTACGGTGCCTTATGGTAAATCCGACCCTGCTTATGTTTCTGCTCCTAATGTTTTATTTCTTAGCTGTACTACACATACAAATCATATCATCATTTTTTTTGTTTCAGTGTCTCTTTAAATAGCTCTTCTAATAGGGTCATCTTGATAAGCGCTCACTGCCACTTTACCTGGTTGATTTTCTGTGCAGTCATCCTGCTAAATAGTTTATACATCGTACGTGTTTTTTTGCAAATTTAAATGAACGCGTGTCAACTTTTCATGCGGGAAATAATAATAAAATATTGTATGACTCCAGAAAAGGAACAGTAGAAATAATGCACAAATGCTTCCCATACCATAGAAATTAATGAATCCACCTTCCAAAATACCGCCTTCGGTAAAGCGAACCTTTGTGAACTGCCATGACATAAAAGGTGTGATTTGGCTATCGGTAAAATTCCCCCGCAGCAGAAATCATTTCCCTCCATAGACTCATTCTTCGGGAATTTAGCCCGCTGTCTTTCTGTTTGATAAATGAGGCCCATTGTTAGGAGGCCTGGGCCCCCTCCCTCTCCCTCAGTTCCTGCGGCATGTCTGCTTTGGTCTTGTAACGAGCGCTTGCGGCGTCATCGGTAGCTGAGCCTCCAGATAAGGCAGCGGTACACCTGTTATCTGTCGCACGCACGCAGGTAATCCGGGTCTAGGCAGAGCTGTGCGAACTCGATTAGAGATGCTCGCTCGGGAAAACACTGATAACTGCATGAGACCTGCGTAGGCTGCACAGGCCTGATCCTGGCTGTCCTCGTCACATGTCAAGCCGTCACATCTGTCATATCCTGCCATCACTCTTCCCTTTCTCTCTCTCTCTGGTCTCCAGGGCGATGCCACAAAGTCAGAAACAGATGAGGACAAAGTCTCCCTCAACTTTGATGAAGACCTGGAGAAGCTGAAAGACCTTCGAGCCCCAGGTATCTTATTACTGCCTCTGTGATTACAAGACAAACTCTGCTGGCCCTGATTTGTATCTCAAATGACCAAAAATATACCCTGCTGCCCTTTCCACACTGCTAAAAATGTTTGCAGTGAAGACATTTTTTTAATTAACCTCCTTGTTAACCCCGACCCCAGCTCAGAGTAAAAGAAAAAAGTTGCTGGGAGCGGTTATCCCAGGCAGGGCCGGGCCGAGGCAGAGGCTGAAGAGGCTCCAGCCTCAGGGCGCAGTGTAGGAGGGGGCGCACAATTCATTCAGCTGTCATTCCCAATTGTGTTTGAAGCACAAAGAAATAAGAAAAGGACATACATAGCAGTGACTGCAAGCCAGATAACTAGAGATTAAGGTGTTGGGGGCCCTGGGGCGCCTATTAGTCTAATAGCAATTAGTGTGTGACAGCTGGGGTGGGAGGGATGGAGGGGCGCACTTTGGTGTCTCAGCCTTGGGTGCTGGAGGACCTAGTCCCGCCTCTGATCCCAGGGAGGTGAGTCTGTGCAGGGCTGCTGCAGGTCTCTCTGCGTTGTCTATTTCCTGCTTTTAGGGTCTAAAAGCACATGAGAAAATAGTACCGCTTTTAGACCCTAAAATCAGGAAAGAATCATATAGCCTGGGAGGTATTCGTTCTTTAAAGGGAACCCAAGGTGAGAGGGATATGGAGGCTTCCATATTTATTTTCTTTTAAATGATGCACATTGCCCGGCTGTCCTGCTGCCTCTAATACTTTTAGCCATAGACCCTGAACAAGGATGCAGATCAGATGTTTGACTTATGTTTGACAGCATTTGCCACATGCTTGTTTCAGGTGTGATTCAGACACTGCTGATGCCTGGAAGATCAGCAGGACAGGCAGGCAACTGGTATTGACTTAAAGTGAACCTCCGGACTAAAAAATCGACTCAGCAGCACTGAAAAGGCTTGGTGTTTCTTTAACAGTTTCACAGCATCAGAACTTTGTTTCTCTTATACAAGCCTCATTTTTAGCTGCACAGAAAAAAACTGCCCAGGCTTTTTTCCCGTGATGCTGTGCAAAGCATGATGGGATTTCTGATGTTGATGTTCTCGTTCTGCTGTTTTGGTGCAATTTTTTTTTTTTTTTGACATTTGAAGCCTAGCATGTGCAGCTGGGAGGGGTAATCAGGACACAGGATAGTTGGAACTGTGTCTCCTGCTCCCTGTCACCTCCTTTCAACCAAAAAGATGGCTGCCCCCATGACAAAGATGGCGGCCCCCATGAATCACAAACATTTGCCTGATCTTTTAAAACCGGGTGGGTAAGAGATTATATTACCTATCTATTCTAATTAACATAACTAATGTAACTTGATGACAGTATGTTTGTTTAGGCTGAAGTTCCCCTTTAACCACTTCCGGATTCTCGGAGCGTATATACACGCCCCTGAATCCAGAAGTGTATACCATGGAAACGGCCGCTCGTATGAGCGGCCGTTCCATGTCAGTTCCCGGAGGGTGTCTCCGTGAACACCCTGCGAGCCGATCGGCGGCTCGCAGGGTAAATGTAAACACACGGGGAAGATCTTCCCCGGTGTTTACATGCATACGGCGCTGCTGCGCAGCAGCGCCGTAGAGGAGATCGGCGATCCCCGGCCTCTGATTGGCCGGGGATCACCGGCATCTGATAGGCTAAAGCCTATCCCATCAGGCGCAGGACGGAAATCCGTCCTGCGCCGCTCACAGGGGGAGGGAGAGGGAGGGAAGGGGAAGGAGGCCAGGAAGCGCTGCGGAGGGGGGCTTTGAAGAGCCCCCCCCCGCAAGCGCAAGCAGCCGGCGGCGATCAGACCCCCCCAGCAGGACATCCCCCTAGTGGGGAAAAAAGGGGGGAAGTCTGATCGGCCTGGCTGCTAGCTGATCGGTGCTGCGGGCTGGAGAGCCCACGCAGCACCGATCAGCAAAACATAGCGTGGTAGGGAAGTGGTTAAAGGAAATAAATATGGCAGCCTCCATATCCCCTATCGGGTTGGTTGTCCTATAAAGCCTAACAAGAGCCATTATTTGGGGGTATTTGGATACAGATGGGAAGGTCTGCATCCTCTGCTAGGTTTGTTGTTATTGCTGTCTGAGTATACACTGAGAACTGACGTCCTGATGCTTTCCTGGGTATCAAAGGAGAAAAAATTTACAAAACACAGTAATACAAGTTACCAGTATATTAAAAAAAAAAAAAAATATATATATATATATATATATATATATATATATATATATATATATATATATATATATATATGTAACTATATAATATATAGTTTGTAACTCTGTTAGAGAAATTTACATCACTCTGTCCCACTCAAAGGAGTCACAAAATGACAGGAATTAGGAGAGGGATACAAAGGGGCATAGCAACAGGGGGTGCAGAGGTAGTGACCGCATCGGGGCCCTTGGGCCAAAGGGGTCCTCTCTCAACTACAGTATTAGCTCTCTATTGGTCCGGTGCTGGTAATCACTTCTCTAGATGCTTTAAATAGTAGTAATCATAAACAAGCTGTTCCCCCTCCCCTTCTTGCACCTCTGACACTGTGGAAATCCTTGGAGGATTTTGGTGCGCCGTATCAATTGTTATGTATAGAGTGCTTGGGGAACCCTGTGTAAAACTTGCTCCAGGGCCCACAGCTTTTTAGCTATACCACTGGGGATACAGATAGCCATAAAACATGGATAGTGGTCCTCACCTTACTCCATGGATAAAGAGAGAAGCACTCCTCTTGAGCCATGTAGGTTAGAAGCTGTTGGATTGACATCACATCCGGTATTTTAAACAAGTATTGCCATGTCCCCAGCATCAACTTTTTACCATTTCCCCTACAAGTATTCCCATGTCCCCCACAAATATTACCATGTCCCCTGCATTGAGTATTTTTGTGTTCTTCATAAGTATTGGCATTTCCAATTACATGTATTGGCAGTCCCCCACATGTATTCCTGTATCCCCAGTATTAAGTTTTGCCATGTCCCCCACAAGTAATTCCATGTCCCCACAAGTATTCCCATGCCCCCCCCCCATACTTATTCCCATGCCCCCCCCCCCCCCCAAATGTTCCTTTTTCCTCAACAAGTATGCTCATATCCCCAGAATCAAGTTTAGCCATTGCCCCCACAAGTATTCCATTATCCCCCACATGTATGCACATGTCCCCAGCATCAACTGTTGTCATCTTACCCACAACAAGTATTTCCATTTCTCCCAGTATTGCACCCAATAATGCTATATTCCCAGGGGTAAAAATTTGCCCATAACCCAATAAATATCATCCCCATAGTTATGGACAGTCTCTTGGCACTCTCAACAGAGCACATACATTTCTGTGTACTTTCCTTTGCTGCTTTTGTAGAGTGACTAGCACTTTGCATTGTGATGGGGAGCTATGCAATGGACTGGTAATCTCAAGCAAATACTTTCTTCTATCTGCAGAGCTGAAGCCATACTCATTTGCAGTGACCCCCAATGGACATCTTGATTCTCGCTGTGCAATGCCGCCTCCCATTATCATGCGCACCGCCGCCACACCCATGCCTACGCCAAAGAGCTCTCCATGTATAGAACCTGGCCACGCCTTCATGGATTCCAGACGGGCTAGCAGTGTATCCATGGATCCATCCAACTGTGATCAGAGGTCTCTGGTGAGTTGTCCTCCTTTAGGCTGACATAAAGGGATACTGTATATACTCGTGTATAAGCCTAATTTTTCAGCACAACAAATGTATTGAAAAGTTACCCTCTCGGTTTATATGCGAGTCAGTGGAGCAGAACGGATGGTGGAGCAGGTTTTGTTACTGGCTTTGAAGCGTAAGGATCATGCACTAGTGATTCTGCTCTTGCCAGCTGGCCTCCTGCTGTTTCTGTGGCTCCATCCCCTGCAACATGGTGTGCAGAGTGTGCTGCTCAAGACTACCTGTGTCTCCAGGCTTGTTGAGCAGAGTGTGCAAGCAATGTGTCAGCTGTGCACTGATTGGGGATTCTTCCTGTGTGGCATTCGCTGTCTCATATCTATGACCCCATTTAGGGGCTATACTGGGGAAGGGGCTTATATGTGAGTCAATCGCTTTTTCCTGGTTTGTAAGGAAAAAGTGGGTACCTTGGCTTATACGCGGGTCGGCTTATATTTGCGTATATGCAGTAATCCAGTTTTATAAGAGCAGTTTTCATTGTCTGTCCTTGTCATACGGAGATGGATGTGACTCAAGGGTCATAATGTTTGCAAATGAGTAGTTCATGTACCAGATTCTACAGGGTGCCTGGAGTCTGGAGATACATTTGTTTTACTCTTACATTCCCACAACCTTGGTCCTACACAAAATAAGGACTGCAAGTCTCTGCCTTTACCAGTATGTTTTGACCCACCTCTTACTGCTGTTCATAAAGCAAGGAGAGTACAATTATGGATAGGTTAGGTGGATCAGAGCTCCAAATGATATCTTTGAAGGCTTTTATTCACTGGAGGTCTAAGATCCATGACTTCCTGCTTTAATTCCTGCCTATGCCTACCATAGTCCTATTCTTATATTCCTACCTTATTGTTATGTATTTATATAGCACTGACATCTTACAGCACACATAGCCATGTGTGACTGTCCTCAGAGGAGCTCACAATTTAATCCTGCCATAGTCTAATAGTCTAATGTCCTACCATAGCCATAGTCCTACTAATTTTATTATGTATTTATATAGCACTGACATATTTTGCAGCACTTTACAGACTACATAGTCATGTCTCTGACTGTCCTCAGAGGAGCTCACAGTGTAATCCTTCCATAGTCATAGTTTAATGTCCTACCATATTATTATTCGGTATTTATATAGTACTGACATCTTCTGCAGCACGTCACAGAGTACATAGTCATGTCTCTGGCTGTCCTCAGAGGAGCTCACAATCTAATCCCTACCATATTCATCGTCTAGTGTACCTTGCAGTCTAATATCTTTTGTGAGTGAATAATTCTAAATATTGTTATGGCATTATACAACAGTTTTTTCCTTCCCCTAGGCCAGCATCCGGAGCTCCCCCTGTGCCCCTTGCGGTTCGTATAGTAACTGGGGAAGCCGCCGGTCCAGCTGGAACAGTCTAGGCCGGGCCCCGAGCCTCAAGAAAAGGAGTCAGTGTGGGGAAAGGGAGTCCTTGCTCTCCGGGGAAGGGAAGGGCAGCACGGACGATGAATCTGACGACAATAAGACCAGCCCCGTTGGCGGCAGGCTCTCACTTCACCGCCGCGCAGGTTCCCTGGACACACGCGGCACCTTAGACATCCCAGAGCTTCTGCAAGTGCCCACCTTACGCCACTCCCTCAGCGTCAGCCCTCTGGCCCTGGTGCCGCCGGACTACCAAGACTGCAACGGCAAAATGATCCACATGCCCAGCGACCTGTTCATCAGAGTGAAAGAGAACAAGGAAGAGCCCATGGACTACGAGGATGATATGGAGGACGTAAGTTATTTCTCTCCATCCCTTGAGAACAGTTACAGTGATTCTTCCCGTGTCTCTTTTCTGTTGCACATGGTTTGCATTGTTTTCATGAAACAATAGCGGCCTATGCGCACTCCCGGGGGAGCGCTGTCACATTGTCCCGACTAAGCTTGGCGTATTTAATTACCAGTTCGTTAATGATGCGTCTGGGAAGAAGAAGACGCGGAGCAGTATACATTCATTGTCTTAATCTTACCATAGTGTACTTACAGCTGCAGTATCCCAGCAACTAATTAATACGCATTGATTTTCCAGTTACAGGAAATGCAGCGCAATTAAGTTTTATACCTCTGCTTCTATCACACTTTACTAATTAATCACAATGTTACTATTACAAAAGCTCTTTTGGTTTGGGCAGGCTTTGCATGCAGTCCACAAAGTTTCCTATTGTCATAACCAACTTCCTCACTTTTCTCTATGCTAAATGACAGTTAAAGAGTCACTCCAACTTCATGGACAAAATAAGGGTTCTTTCAGATAGGCAGTTAAAGGCGGTACCACCTGTCAGCTACTCTCATGCACTGGCTGGGCACTCAGTAGCGCTCAGGACTTCAATTGACACCCCTACCAACCCCAACCCCCAGCCCTTCCCCCCCCCCCCCCCCCCCCCCCCGATTCTCATCTGAGCGCAGCTGTGCTTTGATGACACTGGGGCAGTTTTTACTCTGCTTAAAGGGAACCTAAACTGAGAAGGATATGGATTTTTCCTTTTAAAATAATACCAGTTGCCCGACTCTCCTGCTGATCCTGTGTCTCTAAAACTATTGGCCACAGCCCCTGAACAAGCATGCAGATCAGGTGCTCTGACTGAAGTCAGACTGGATAAGCCACATGCTTGTTTCAGGTGTGTGATTCAGCCACTACTACAGCCAAAGAGATCAGCAGGACTGCCAGGCAACTGGTATTTTTTTAAAACATCCAAATCCTTCTCATTTTAGGTTCCCTTTAAAGAGGAACTCCAGTGAAAATAGTGTAATAAAAAAGTGCTTCATTTTTACAATAATTATGTATAAATGATTTAGTCAATGTTAACCCATTGAACAATCTTTCTTCTCCCCGATTTACATTCTGACATTTATCACGTGGTGACATTTTTACTGCTGGCAGGTGATGTCAGTGGAAGGAGAAGCTCTTGCTTTTTTGGCATTTGGAAACGGCTGTAAACAGCTTTTACTTCCCACAATGCAACAAGGCTCCCACAGTGTGATGTCAGCACCTTGGTCCTGATGTCACACTGTGGGAGGGGTTTCACCACAATATCAGTCATACAGAGCTCCCTGATGATCCGTTTGAGAAAAGGAAAATATTTCTCATGGGAAAAGGGGGTATCAGCTGCTGATTGGGATGAAGTTCAATTCTTGGTTAAAGTTTCTCTTTAAAGCACACCTGAAGCATAAACAACTTGTGATATAATGAATTGTATGTGTAGTACGGATAATGATTAGAACATTAGTAGCGAAGAAAAGAGACTCATATTTTTATTTTCAGTTATATAGCTTTTTTTTTATAACATTGCATTGTACTGTCAAAGTTGCAATTTTAAAACCACAGTCTGTCTTTTAAGCTTTAAAATAAAGCAGAAATAATGACCCTTTGAACTTTCCTGCAGTAAATACTTAATACAATACAATATAATAACATTTGTAAAGCGCTTTTCTCCCATAGAACTCAAAGAGCATAGCTGTGTCTCAGATTAATACAGGGTTGCAGGCTGGGTTGTGTTACAGAGAAAATAGTCAGATGTTCATGAATGCCAGACTAAAGAGGTAGGTTTTCAGTTTAGACTTAAATGCTTCCAGGGATGGAGCTGTCCTGATTGGGTGTGGCAGGGAGTTCCAAAGTGTAGGGGCAGCATGACAAAAGGCTCCAAAGGTTTTGAGGTGGACTCTGGGGGTGACCAAGGTGTTACGTCCTTTTGATCTAAGATTGTGGGGGTTGTGATGCAGTTGCAACAAGTCCTTCAGGTATCCAGGGCCCAGATTGTGCAAGGATTTGAATGTCAGTAAGCCAATCTTAAACAGAATTCTCCATTTTATCGGTAGCCAGTGGAGTGAGCTCAGGGTTTGTGTTATGTGGCAATGGCGGGGTTGGCTCGTTAATTCTTTCTTATGCAGGCCTGTGTAGAGGGCGTTGCAGTAGTCTAACCTTGATATGACGAAGGCATGAACTAGGGTTGGAAGATCCTCTGAAGGAATTAGGTGTTGAATCCTTGCAATATTCCTTAGGTGAAAGAAGGAATGTTTCACAACAGCTGAGATTTGATTTCTGAAGCTTAATTTCCCATCAATCAGTACTCCCAGGATGCGTACACAGTCTGAGCAGGCGCGGAGCTAGGGGGGTCGGGGTAGGTCAAGTGCCCCCGGGCGCCGGGTCCCTAAGGGCGCCCAGCTGAGCTGATTTTTTTTTCTCTGCGGAGGGGAGCAGCGCAGAGAAGAGAAGAGGGAGAGCTATGCGGACGGTGGAGAAGGGGGCCATCTCCCCCCCTTCTCTCACCTTAGGGCTCTCCCTCCCTCCCTCGCTGTCCCCTCCGTTATTGTCCGGGTGTCTGGCGCAGCGGGCGGGACTTACCTCCGTCTCGCTCCAGCGCCGGCCGGAAGTTCGGGTCCCGCAGCCGCTGCTCTGGTCTAGACTAGACCAGAGTAGCGGCAGATCCATCCGCGCTGCGACGAGACGGAGGTAAGTTCCGCCCGCCGCTGCCACCACCCGGACATTAATGGAGGGGACAGCGAGGGAGGGAGAGCAGCTCTCCCTCTTCTCTGCGCTGCTCCCCTCCTGCTGGGGAGCCAGGGAGGGGGACACCTGGCTACATACTCTGGGCACATATACCCCTGGCTACATATACTGGGCACATATACCCCTGGCTACATATACTGGGCATATATACCCCTGGCTACATATACTGGGCATATATACCCCCTGGCTACATATACTGGGCATATATACCCCCTGGCTACATATACTGGGCATATATACCCCCTGGCTACATATAATGGGCATATATACCCCCTGGCTACATATACTGGGCATATATACCCCTGGCTACATGGACTGGGCATATTTACCCCCTGGCTACATGGACTGGGCATATATACCCCCTGGCTACATATACTGGGCATATATACCCCTGGCTACATATACTGGGCATATATACCCCTGGCTACATATACTGGGCATATATACCCCTGGCTACATGGACTGGGCATATATACCCCTGGCTACATATACTGGGCATATATACCCCCTGGCTACATATACTGGGCATATATACCCCTGCCTACATATACTGGGCATATATACCACTGCCTACATATACTGGGCATATATACCCCCTGACTACATATACTGGACATATATACCCCTGGCTACATATACTGGGCATATATACCCCTGGCTACATATTCTGGGCATATATACCCCTGGCTACATACACTGGGCATATATACCCCTGGCTACATATACTGGGCATATATACCCCTGGCTACATATACTGGGCACATATACGCCTGACTATATATACTGGGCACATATTATTCTCCTGGCTACATATACTGGGCATATATACCCCTGGCTACATATACTGGGCACATATACCTCTGGCTACATATACTGGGCACATATACCTCTGGCTACATATACTGGGCACACATACCCCTGCCTACATATACTGGGCACATATACCCCTGGCTACCTGTTCTGTGGACATCTCTACCCCTGGCTACCTGTTCTGGGGACATCTATACCGCTGGCCACCTAATGTGGGGACATCTATACTGCTGGCCACCTATTCTGGGGACAACTATAGACCTGGGGCTACCTATTTTTGGGGAACCACGTCAGATTGTGTGTATTTTGGAGAACTGCTGCCAGGTGAGAGGTGTCCACCATATTAAGGGGGCATTCTACCTATTTATGTGAAATGCTGTCTATTTATGTGACTCATGACTGCTGAATTTGTCTTGTTGGGGGCCTCATGGTTACTGAATTTGTCTTGTTGGGGGCCTCATGATTTGTTGGGGGCCTCAAGATCGCTGAATTTGTCTTGTTGGGGGCCTCATGATTGCTGAATTTGTCTTGTTGGGGGCCTCATGATTGCTAAATTTGTCTTGTTGGGGGGCCTCATGATTGCTGAGTTGGTTATGTTGGGGGCCTCATGATTGCTAAATTTGTCTTGTTGGGGGCCTCATGATTGCTGAGTTGGTTATGTTGGGGGCCTCATGATTGCTGAATTTGTCTTGATGGGGGGGGCTCATGATTGCTGAATTTGTCTTAGAACATGCTGGAAGGTACATACTGAGGGAGGGTGGGTGAGCGTGAGCCTGCTAACCTCCATATGCATTTGGCTCCACCCATAACCACGCCCACATTTATTATGTGACCACGCCCCTGTTTGGTGCGGCGCGCAACCTTGACTATGGGGGGCGCATTAATAGTCTTTGTCCCCGGGCGCTGAAAACCCTAGCTACGCCTCTGAGTCTGAGTTGTTCAGGTCTGAGCTCCCTATCCTTAGCGGTGTTGGTTGAGACTGGGGCTGCTTTGCTGTTGAGCCCTGGCCCTCGATAACAAGAACCTCAGTTTTGTCAGCATTAAGTTTTAGCCAATTATTATTCATCCACTCCTGAAGCTCGGCTAAGCATGCGTTTATTTGTGGAGTAGGGTCTGTGATGCCAGGTTTGAATGACAAATATAGCTGGGTGTCATCAGCATAGCAATGATATGGCAGGCCATGTTTTGTATGATTTCTGTCAACCTGACTCTCACTGTTTCTTGGCTGTTTAAGTGCTTCAGAAAACAGAACCAAGTTGGCTCGCATAGCTCAGAGAAGCTCTTTTGCATAGATAACAACTGAAGTTTTTGTTTTTAACTCTCCCTGTGCTGGAAAACTAAAAGACTCTTTTTTTTGCTACTTTTGTTCTATTTCTTAGCTATGCTACACATGCAGTTCATTTAAGTCATAAGTTTATTTTCACTTCAGGTTTGCTAAGGTTAGGCTGAGTATATGGGGAATGATTAATCACTGCAGAATGAGGAAACATTATTTTTTTTTTTGGTACCATTATCCTGTTGTGATGAAAATCTGTTTCTAACAACTGTCTTTTCTCTCGACTTTCAGAGTTATTGTTTTCGTCTGCGCAAGATTCTGGAGCCCTACAAGCCCAAGTGGTGTAAGACCCATGAGGATTGGTCTCTGTACTTGTTTGCTCCCCAAAACCAGTAAGAATTCTTCAAAAAACCTGCTGTCTACGCCATTATGTGTATCTGTTTTGTGGTCTTCATCAACACAGATAATGTTAACCACCAACAGCACCTTTTATACTGTTCGTTCGCTATAAAATCATGACATGCACCCTTTTAACCTTCTGCAACACTGGCCATTTCCCCATTTTATGCAGCAGTAGCCATGATTGCCATTTTGACATCATTGTTGACATCTTGTCACACCATTTTTATGTGCCTATTTGTATAGCCCTGGTTATCTCTGTCCCTGGCCACAGCGACTCCATTCCAGGGGTGTAAAGACAAATACACTGAAACAACTTTACCAATGAAGTGGTACTGCCTGACCTCCCGTCTCACAAAGGGCCCGTTTCCACTAGGAGCGGTCGATCACACCGCAGGTGTCCTGAAACACATGCACGGCAATGGAAGAGTTTCCACTGCGTGCATGTTGTGCAGAGCGGTGCGATCCGGCCGCATCCGCCCGCACCCACGTCCCACATCCTCAATTGACTTCAGCATTGGGAGATGTGGAAGTGATGTGGCCGGTGGCGGAAGTGACGCGATGCAGCTAGCTAGCCGCATTCGCATCATTTACTAGTGGAAGCCAGCCCTAAAGCAGCAGAATACTCAGCAGTCAGTGTAAGTCTTAGTCCTGTTTTTGTGGTGCCGGCTGGTTCCAGTAATTAACTGTATGCGAACAGTGCATTATTTACCGCTGTGTAATATGCAGCCTTGTATTTCAGCAGTTGCAGCATTACTGTTAGTGCATTTCGTCATTAATAAAAGCTGCGGTTCTTTTTAGGCTAGGAAGTTTGATTTAACTCATTAGCAGGTTCAAAGGAATTATCTCGTTTAAGATTAGTGCACTGCTTGTGATCTCAGCCAGCACAACTCCTCCTGCTGTAAATCTATAGAATGCTTTGATGTCTCTCTGCTAGCAGAGGATAAAGAAACTGAAAGCAGAAGTCCTCTGCTATGGTCTCACACTGCCCCCTAGTGACAAGTGGCCATAAATACACATTACAGCAGTACTAATTACTAGTAGCAAGAAAATGTAACAAATAAGAAAAAAAAAGTGCTAAAATGAATTGGCCTGGAACACTTGCATGCCTCTAAATATAGTGGCTGCTAAAGGGTTACACAACAACACAACACAATACAAATGAATAGATAGGGAGCACTTGATCTTATTGAAAGTGTGTAGACATCTTTAGTAAGTTAGTGCCAGAAATAACAGAAAATTGTCCTAATACCACCACCATCAATCCATGGCAACCAAACAGCTGCATCGAAAACACAGTTCAAAGCAGCAGTACGAACCCCATGGCAGTCCATACCCATAGAATGCTTAAAGAGAACCCGAGGTGGCTTGTAAGAATCCTATTAGCACACAGAGGCTGGTTCTGCATATAATCACCAGCCTCTGTTGCTATACTGTTTCTCCCCAGGCCCCTCCTGCGCTCTACTATCCCCCATAAATCACACAGCCGTACTCGCGACACGCAGCGTGTCGATAGCCGGCTATTTACATCTCCACTGTCACTCTCGCCGCTCCCCACCTGCGTCCCTTCCCTCCAATCAGCGGGGAGGAGAGGGATGTAGGCGGGGAGCGGCGACATAGAGGAGGTGGGAGGGCGGCAAGAGTGACAGTGGCCGTGTAAATAGCCGGCTAGCAATGTCGCTCTAGCACGGTGGTTTGATTTATGGGGGCATAGCAGAGCGCAGGGGGGGGGGGGGGGGGGGGCTGGGGTTACACAGTATAGCATTAGAGGCTGGGCATTATATGTAGACCCAGCCTCTGTGTGCTAATAGGATTCTTAAGGTGGCCACTAATGGTCCAATTTCTAGTGAAAAATTGTATGAGCGATCAGAAATTCTGATCGGAAGAAGAATTGTTCACTACACCATCAACGGACCAATCTTTGCTTCCTATCTATCACAAGCAATCAAGAAAATCCAAATTGTGGTTTAACAAAAATCCAGTCAGACGATTTTTTTTATAATTGTTCATAATCGATTGTGCTCATCAACTGAGATTATTTTCAACCAATCGCTCGAACGATTTTTCGCTAGAAATTGGACCGTTAGTGGCCAGCTTTAGAACCCACCTCGGGCTCTCTTTAAGAATAAAAGAAGAAATTTACTTTAGACCTTGTCATAAGTACACATAGAATTGGCGATTGCAAAATGAATTAAGTCACCTGCTCCCATGAAAATTGCTATTGTTGAACCCCCCCCCCCCCCCCCCCCTATATCCCCCATTGCTGTCACTCCTTGGTGCATACAACTTGTATTAGTCACATAATGCAAATATAAATATAATATTAATGTGCTATTATACTTAGTGTTAAATTAACATACAATCAGTGTAATCAAGCAAATACATTTGTTTGTATACAGCTTGAATTATTAATGTGTTTGCATACAACTTGCATTATTCAGATATTGCACATACACTGAGTGGCCCAAAAATGGGAGACACCCCTTACCAATTATTGGTCATTTTCTGGTGAACGGGTGATTTTTATCCCAGTTTATTCACTGAACCTATATTAGGGTACTATTTGGGTATGATTCATTGCATTGATTTTTACACTGGAGATACTCCAAAGTGAACCCGAGGTGAGAGTGATATGGAGGCTGCCATATGTATTTCCTTTTAGGCAATACCAGTTACCTGGTTCTCCTGCTGATCCTCTGCCTCTAATACTTTTATCCATAGACCCTGAACAAGCATGCAGCAGATCAGGTGTTTCTGACATTCTTGTCAGATGTGGCAAGATTAGCTGCATGCTTGTTTCTGGTGTTATTCAGACTACTGTAGCCAAATAGATCAGCAGGGCTGCCAGCCAACTGGTATTGTTTAACAGGAAATAAATATGGCAGCCTCCATATCCCTCTCACCTCGGGTTCACTTTAGCAATGAGAATGATACTTTCTTAACGGAAGTTATGTTTCTCACAAAGCTCCTTTTTCCTATGAGAAAGGGATAATTTTAGAGCCAAATATTTAGGCATATACAGTGACAGGACACTTGCAACTCCTCGAGTTAAGAGGACCATGAAGAATTCATAAGCAAAGGTAAATATTTCCATACATAAAACCACACATGCTGCAGCGGGCACAAAGGACTACTAGAAAAATCGGCTGCACTTTAAAATAAGCAATACAGTCATTCTAGAGTCTGCACTATAAACAGCTGTAATGGTAAACTACATTCATTTTTACAATACATAAGACCTGTAAGAGGTACAGCTTAGAGGGTCAGAGGAAGGCGGTTCAAATACAAGGTGGGGCAGCTGGGATGTGTGATTGCTACCACTGCCTGGACTTAGGCTTTTACTCAACTACTAGCTTGAAAATTAAAAGATGAATTTTGATTGACTTTTGTAGACTCCACCCACTTTTCTGAATATTAATCCCAGTCACCCAGTGACCAACTGTGCAAAGTTTGAGAACCCTACCAATAACAGTGTAAGAACGGCTGCAGTTTACATTTTTCCAGTGAAATTTGTATTTGTCTCCACCCACTGATGACCCGGCGTTGCCCTTTTATGTATTTGGCCGGTGTTGGCTCTGCCCACTTTTTCTAACCTTAACACACAATTACTCAATGACCAAGTTTGTGAGCTTTGCGGTCTTTGGCATCAATAATTTGCATGGAAATGAAACAAATCTATTTTAATAGGGGTTTGCAATCTGCAGTAAGCCTCCTGACCTTACACTGATTGGATGATGCTCTAGCAGTCTGACTTCCATGTTCCTAGGCTCTACAGCTAATGCCAGCCATCATGTACAACAAAGGGAGTATTTTGGGGGGTAGCGCCCAATGGATCTGTATTCTAGGATGACTCAGCATACAGAAAATGAATAATTATATAGAGAGGTATCTTACCTCCGTTCACACCGCACACCAGTCACCTCAGCCCACCCACTCTGCCGTCTCTATTACGGCAAAGCTCTGTGAGGCCGATTTAATTGGCTCTTGACCCTCTGATCAATGTGAACCAATGAGATTGGCTCACATTGATTACAAGGAGCTAATGAAATCGGCTCCTGACCAGCTCATATCGACAGCAGAATGAGTGAGCTGTGGCGGAGAGAGAGCGACACGATCGACGAGAGGGGCAAGAGCGGGAAAGCAATTAATGTTAAAAACACGGTTATACTGTTAACAACACGTTTCACAGGTCCTTGCCTGCTTCCTCAGGTCAATGGCACAGATAAACCTAGTCTGTAGACCGTGTGGAGCAATGGGCACCTGTCCATCATGTACAACAAGTATTGCGTTATGAGCTGTAAGTCAAATTTATGTCTCTTTGTGTTAGGTTCCGTGTGATGTGCCACAAAATCATTGCCCACAAGATGTTTGACCATATCGTCCTTGTCTTCATCTTCCTGAATTGCATAACCATCGCCCTGGAACGGCCTGACATTGACCCAAACAGCATGGTAGGTTGATCATAAATGTCCAGGATTTGTTGCAGCTGCTGCAGCACAATAACACAGGCATGTCATTGTGCACAGTACATGCCTCTGTGTCCTATTAAGATTTGAAAAAGCCGCCTCGGGTTCTCTTTAAGTCCAAGGTCAATAGTTCATGTATTTTATCTCTTCCTGCTCTCAGAAGTTGTATTCTGCCGGGAAAACTGTAAAGATGGCCATACATCAGGTGACTTGGTGGCCGATCGACCATCCAATTCGATGATTATAATTGATTTGGATGAAAATGGTGCCGCCAAGTGCATGCCCAACCGACAAAGCGATCAATTTCGGGATGCAAATTGGTCGCGTGGTCGATTCTGCATGCCGCAAGATGTCGGACCGAAGTTGGTTGGTCGGGTGTGTGGCGGTACGGCGGCGATTTCCAGAACGAGCGACGAGACGACGAAACCCCCGCCGCTACCGTTGCCATGTATAAATGTGCCCGGTGTGTGCATTTACCTGTCCTGTAGCAGCCTCAGCGCAGTGTCCGTAACCTCCGGGCGTCTTTACGTACACGCTACTGGCGCATATTGTCTGAGGTTGGCGCATAGCGCCTGACATCAGACGCTATGCTGCAGTGGCGTTGTATGTAGAGCATTGGAGGGCAGCGGCGGTGCGGACCCAGCCGATTCCCTGAAGATTTCATGCTGAAATCGGGTGGGAATCGGCCTGTAGTGTATGTGCAGAATCAACAAAAAACAAATTTATCTCTAATCAGATTGGATTAGAGATACATTTGTCTCTTTCTTGAATCTGCCCATATTCGTCAAATCTATGGGTACCTTTATGGCTGTAATCTGCTTATCAGTGATGTTTACTATATTCCTGACAAGCTACCGACAAGACAGCAGCTGTCACTTCCATGCATAGAAATTAACTCTTTTAGGCAGCATAATAAAACGAGTAAAACAGCCTGTTTTTAATGTAATATGTTTTGCACTGTGCATTATACATATGTTTATTTCATCATGTCACGTCGTTTCGAGTACACTTTAAGTACCACTATCACGAAAAAGTGTAAAATGTAAAATACATGTAAACACATACAAATAAGAAGTGTGTTTCTTTCAGAGTAAAATGAGGCATAAATTACTTTTTTCCTATGTTGCAGTCAATTATTGTAGCTACTTGGATTGGTCCATCTCCTCATGGGGGGGAGGGTTTAGGGGGGATCTTTAATATTTTGTTTACTTTTTTACCAAGAAAATCCCTGGAAGGGATCTATACAATATTTAAAATCCTTGCAAGGCTTGAAACTGACCTGGAAGTTGTTCCATCACAACTGAAGTTTCCTCATGAAATGGATGGTTTGAGGACCAGTGAAGACAGAGGAGGAGAGCCGGGGAGATTACCCTGACAGAAAGGCTTAGTAATTACAAATTCGACTCAGAGATATTAACAGGAGCTGCTGATTAGTGGTAATGAGAGGAATTACTGCATCATATAAAAATGGTCTCCATTCAGCTGTCTGTCAGGATAGCTAGCAGAAGGAGATATGTGGGATTTATGTATGTTAAACCAGCACTGCTGAACACTGCAGGTCAGGGCGGGGCTATGGAGAAGGGCAAAGAAGGTGAAACCTCTTTAAACAGAAACATTTGCACTTGCAGTATTATGAATCCTGACCCTGAATCAGATCTAACGGTCAGGCATTACCTCTCGGGGATATTTTTAAAATGTAATTAAATGTCTGTAGTGCTGCCCGCTATTTATCAAGTTTAATGAGGAAATCTTTGTTGGATAGCCGCCACTTGCTGTGGGACATCACGCTCTGAGTATAAGTAATTTGTTTTCAATAAACCCTCGCATAAGTCGCCAGTATTAGGCAGCCCCTCTTCCCAAGTTCGTTAGCCAGTGCGCACAGAGGCTAGTGTCTTACCCGCCTCTGCCTCGTCCCGGCCCTGAGCACAGGCTATCTTGATATCAAGCTTCAATTCTGGCTATACAGCCAACAGCACTGTCTGATTTCTGACCAGGCAACCAAATCAATTGATTGGGGCCGCAGGAGGTCAAGGGGGCCCCATAAAGATTTATTGCTTCCGCTCCTGTAGTCCTTAAAGTGGATCCGAGATAAACTTTTACACATTGCACAATTGTGTTCCTTACATATAGTTTATGGGGCATTCCTCAAGCCAAAGACTTTTTTTGTTTTAATACTCTAATTCCCTATAAACTAAACAAGCCTCGCCCACAGCTCAAAGTGCTTTGGCACTCCATGTAGAAAGGGCTTATGGGAGCTCAGACTGTGCAGGAGGAGGAGGAGGTTACTACCCAGAGATTTCAGAGGGGAGGAGGGAGCAGGAGAGGGGAGTGAGCTGAGGGCTGGAGATGCGGTTGCAGCTTGCCTGTGTCTAATGTGACAAACAAAACATGGCCGCTGTCATTGTATCACAGAAATAAATAAACATGAACCTGTTGAAGCTATATGCAGCTAGATTTGCTGTTTAATCTAAACTTTAGATAAGATATATAGACAAGTTACTTGTCATAGTTAGTTTTTCATCTCAGATCCACTTTAAGTGAAGCTAGGAAGGAAGAAGATTGATCCAGCAACGTCCCCCTGATGACCAGCATTCCATGATCAATCTTCCGGCGGCGGGTATGCGCAACGTCACGCGACATTACACAACGGACGCAAACAGGAAGTCAAGCAAATGCGATACTCGAAGAGGATGTTACAGATCCGATCCACCATGACGGTCAATATTGCCTTGCGTCGCTAAACGTTGTTCGCATGATCAAGCACCCACCAGGCAACAACCAGGGTGTTGTTGCACCCTAAGATTGATTCAAGATTAGGAAGTGATCTACAGCCTGTTGTGTTGGGGCCATATCAATCCATGTAGTGGTAATGTGAGACTTCACTATAATGATTTAAAGCTGGAGTTTAGAGCATTACAATTTATAACAGTTTTTTTCTTTAAAGGAGCTTTAAAGGATCCTGATTATTTTATTCTTGATGGAGTTCTTTTTTATGTTTGCAGGAGCGGATCTTCCTCAGTGTCTCCAACTACATCTTCACTGCCATTTTTGTTGTGGAAATGGCAATCAAGGTAATGCAGGAACTCTGTTCACAGTATGTTATGTGTTCTGTAGAGCAGGGGTCCCCAACCTTTTTCAGCCTGAACTCCTCTTTCCAGTGTGAACTTTTCATGGGGACTGGGGAGGCGGGGTTTGGGGGAGTAGGAGTGGCTATGACAGAGGTGTTTGTCTCGGAAGCCGTGAGGTGATTTTTCTGGGGGAGGGAGGTACGGGGGAATAGTGGAGCACTGGGGGCAAAAGAGTGGGTTTTTTGCTATGGTATGGGCGTGTGGAAAACCATTGGGTCCCCCTAAACCTCACACAGACACATTTTTAAGTGGGCCGGGTCATCCTCCAAAACCACAGACCCCCCCAATAGAGTGTACCCTGTATTTACATGAAGAGCAGTGTGCAGCAAAGCAACCATACTATCAGGAGCACCGCTATGCGGGCCAGCATCAGGCTGCTGACTGTAAGGAGAGGGTAGCGCCTCCTGGTGACGTTCTGCTGTGCGCTGCGGTGCATGAATGAAATTAGAGAGAGAGGACAGGCCCACGGACCGGCTCAAAATAGCCCATAGATCAGCACCGGGCTGCGGACCTGGGGTTGGGGAACCCTGCTGTAGAGGATATTTTGGTTCATAAGAACAAACCAGCTAAGCAGGGGCTGGTTTGTGGTGAGTAAAGTGATAGCAGCATTCTGGTTGATGATAGAGAAGCTTGTCTAGTTCTATTGTCATCACATCCCCCTAACCTTTGTCTCCCAGGTGGTTGCCCTCAGTTTTGTTTCTGGAGAGCGGGCATACTTACAGAGCAGCTGGAATGTTCTGGATGGAGTCCTGGTCTTCGTGTCCATCATTGACATCATAGTGTCCCTGGCTTCTGCAGGGGGCGCCAAAATCCTTGGGATCTTGCGGGTGTTGCGCTTGTTACGGACACTGCGGCCTCTGAGGTAAGATTTCCCATCTTTTGTTGCTGTTACTAAAGGCTAGATTCACGGCACGTTTCTAAATCGATCATCTGGTAGTTTAGTAAGCGGAGTGCCCAAACCAGGGAGTAATAATAGCTCAACGTCTAGGGGGCCTGGCTCGCTCCTGTATGTAATGCAGAGGGGCAGAACAGCATCATACATTACCTCCTTCAGGGGCGCGGGACAGGTACTCTTCACTTGGTGACCGAAAGGGGACAGGGAAGATTGACTTTTTTTTCTCACTTCAGTTTTACGTTAAATACTAGCTTGTAGTCAGGACAGTTTGTAGGCTAAATTGCACCCGGGGCGAGGGTGTAAAAATTGCGCCACCTTTCCCCCCACCCCATGGATTCGCAAATCCTTACTCTTTAGTGACAGTCACACAGCCACAGGTCCAGTGGCGGCTCCAGGAAATTTTTTTAGGGGGTGCTATGCAGGTGCTGGACCAATTTCCGGGGGAGCTGACGACCTGTGGCGCGCGAAGCGCGCCACGGCAAAAAATGGGTGTGGCTACAACCTGCGGCGTGCAAAGCGCGCCGCGGCGAAAAAATGGGCGTGGTCATGACCGGATGAGGGCGGGGCTAACTGTAATTTAAAGTGAACCCAGGGTGAGAGTGATATGGTGGCTGCCATATTTATTTCCTTTTAAACAATACTAGTTGCCTGGCAGCCCTGCTGATCTATTTGGCTGTAGTAGTGAACTGAATTACACCAGAAACAAGCCATGCAGCTAATCTTGTCAGTTCTGACAATATTGTCAGAAACCCCTGACCTGCTGCATGCTTGTTCAGGGTCTATGGTTGAAAGAATAAGAGGCAGAGGACCAGCACGGCAGCCAGGCAACTGGTATTGCTTAAAGGGAGATAAATATGGCAGCCTCAATATTATTCTCACCTCGGGTTCCCTTTAAAAGTGCAACGCAAAGACAGAGGGCCCAAGTTTTGGTGACCCTTTTCCCAGAAAATTCACATAATTGTGCAGGTTTTCTCAAGAAAATACACGTAATGTGAGCAGATTTTAACAAAAAACACGTCCAATGACCCCAATATGCACAATCGTTATCAGATATGGCTCCAATATGCACAATCGGTAGCAGATATGACCCCAATAGGCACAATCGGTAGCAGATATGACCCCAATAGGCACAATCGGTAGCAGATATGGCCCCAATAGGCACAATCGGTAGCAGATATGGTCCCAATAGGCACAATCTGTAGCAGATATGGTCCCAATAGGCACAATCGGTAGCAGATATGGTCCCAATAGGCACAATCGGTAGCAGATATGGTCCCAATAGGCACAATCGGTGGCAGATATGGTCCCAATAGGCACAATCGGTGGCAGATATGGTCCCAATAGGCACAATCGGTGGCAGATATGGTCCCAATAGGCACAATCGGTGGCAGATATGGTCCCAATAGGCACAATCGGTGGCAGATATGGTCCCAATAGGCACAATCGGTGGCAGATATGGTCCCAATATGCACAATCGGTGGCAGATATGGTCCCAATATGCACAATCGGTAGCAGATATGACCCCAATATGCACAATCGGTAGCAGATATGACCCCAATATGCACAATCGGTAGCAGATATGACCCCAATATGCACAATCGGTAGCAGATATGACCCCAATATGCACAATCGGTAGCAGATATGACCCCAATATGCACAATCGGTAGCAGATATGACCCCAATATGCACAATCGGTAGCAGATATGACCCCAATATGCACAATCGGTAGCAGATATGACCCCAATATGCACAATCGGTAGCAGATATGACCCCAATATGCACAATCGGTAGCAGATATGACCCCAATATGCACAATCGGTAGCAGATATGACTCCAATATGCACAATCCGTAGCAGATATGACCCCAATATGCACAATCGGTAGCAGAAATGACCCCAATATGCACAATCGGTAGCAGAAATGACCCCAATATGCACAATCGGTAGCAGAAATGACCCCAATATGCACAATCGGTAGCAGAAATGACCCCAATATGCACAATCGGTAGCAGAAATGACCCCAATATGCACAATCCGTAGCAGAAATGACCCCAATATGCACAATCCGTAGCAGATATGACCCCAATATGCACAATCCGTAGCAGATATGACCCCAATATGCACAATCCGTAGCAGATATGACCCCAATATGCACAATCCGTAGCAGATATGACCCCAATATGCACAATCCGTAGCAGATATGACCCCAATATGCACAATCAGCATCACCTGAAAAAGAAAAGAAAAACCCATTTACTCACCTACAGCCAGAAGACCTTCTTTCCCGACCTCCTGTCCCGAGTCCCGACCTCATTGTGGCGCGCAGCGCCCGCGCGCCCACGATCCTCTTCCTTCCCTACGTCACGACGAGACTTCCTGCCTGCATGCAGAGAGCAGGGCTACGGGAAAATGGCCGCCCGAAGCCATGCACTGCAGACTCGAAGTCTGCAGAACAGGGCTCCGGGCGGCCATCTTACCGTAGCCCTGCCTGCTGCTCCGTGCTGCCGCTGTGTGAACTGACTTGGCGTCTTTTAGACGTCTGAAGTCAGTTCACTCCAGGGGGTGCTTTGGGGGTGCTTGGACAATTCTAGGGGGTGCTCGAGCACCCCCTTGCACCCCCCTGGCGCCGCCCCTGCACAGGTCACAAGTAAATCTGCCTACTTACTAGTGACCAGCCGCTCATCCAGGAGGAAGCAGGGACCAGGAAAACACACAGGTGAAGAGAGCCCGGAAAGCCGACTCCTCCATGGGCACCGCGTACTGACAGCCTGCGGTACCGCTACAGGACATCAGGTGTCATCATGCGGTGGTGACGTGATGATGTCAGGCAGCTCAGGAGGAGTCAAGAAAGGTGGTCACGCTGGTAATCTTCTTTCTTCTTCCATTTGGCTGCACCATGCATCATCAGCTCCCTAGCGGTTATGTCCTTCTGCCTGCGCCCCCCCTTCTTCTACTGGCCGGTCTGTGCCCATGGCGGTCGCCCTGCTCGCACTGCCCAAGAAACGGCCCTGCTTGTAGTACTCAGTCATCTAATAGATCTCGCTCAGACTCTTTTTATCCATTTGACTGAATGAAACCTTACAAAAGCACAGCTTATATACCTGTACATTTGAACATTAGATGGAGGCACATTGCTTTATTGTAAACAATAAAACGTCAGAAAGATGTATGGCAACTGATCATTCCAAGGTTGCATGTGTGGAGGTTTGCTAAACAAATAGATCAGATGCCCTGTATATTTCTCACATACACAGGGATGTGTGACATGGCTTGGACAGAAATCCAGAATTTCCTTCTATAAGTCAATTGTGCAAATGTGATATAAAAATATTTTAGGGTTCAAAATGCCAATTAAAGTCAGTAAAAATCATACAAGCATAAAAACCTGTGATCTCTATTCAGTCTTCGATGTTTAGTTTAGAATCACTGTATACATTTTGATTTCCCACATCATTCTATCGTTTTGTAATATAAAGTCACTTTTAAATACCGCAACCTATAGGTCGATCGAGCTGTGTCCTTGCCAAGGAAAATGTGCTGGCACTGGTAGATCGGTTCAGTTATTGTTTACAGTGAATCTGTGTATCTCCATTCGCTGATGCAGAGTATGCCCTGATTCCGCCACATGAAGTCCAGTGGACGATTTTGCATATGTGCTTAGGGTATACCAGGTTGTTTGGCCTAGGTTCTAGGTTCACTGTGGTGAGCCTAGTATTGATATCCTGTATGTGGAATAGATGTGTGTGCAGCTGTACTAGCTGAATTACTGTGATCACTGTAATCAGCATTTACATCATGCTATGGATTGTCTTGGGGGTGGAGTGTGATATCTGTATTAGAAGGCATACTAGGATGAAAGAATCTTAGTGTTGTTCATACACCTGGCCTGTAAATAGCACTCTTCTACTTGTTTACTGCATAAGATTATATTTCCTGTTGTGAGTCATTGGTTCCTGTTCTGCCCTGGCTAGGGACACAGAGATCAGACCCTGTTTATTGTGAGAGACTGTGAGTCCTGTAAATAAACCTAGTTTCAGTTATTCTGCCTCCATGACTACTGAACACAACACTACTCAACCAAAGACCTGCCACAAACCTGGACCAGAGACCTGCTGGTTGAAGACCAGAGACCTGCTGGTTGAGGACCAGGGAAACAGTAAATTCGGGCGCCTGAGGCTAGTGGACAAATCGGGCGCCGCCATTCACTTCTATAATAAATATCGTTTAATGGGCGCCCGGTAGGAAAAAAGGGCGCCGGAGAAAACTAACGTTTTAAAAGCGGCGCCCGGAGACTTAATGTTTTATTACTGTTTCTCATGATTACACATTATTTAATGATTTATACATGTTTAAATATTATTTTTAAACGAAAACCAGTACAATATTTTTTCCAAACATTATTTTTAAACGAAAAACATTACTTTTTTTTTTTTTTTTTTTTTTTTACATTATTTTTAAACGAAAAAAATAATAGGGGGGTCTTAGGTTTAGGCACCAACAGGGGGGTCTTAGGTTTAGGCACCAACAGGGGGGTCTTAGGTTTAGGCACCAACAGGGGGGTCTTAGGTTTAGGCACCAACAGGGGGGTCTTAGGTTTAGGCACCAACAGGGGGTCTTAGGTTTAGGCACCAAAAGGGGGGTCTTAGGTTTAGGCACCAACAGGGGGGTCTTAGGTTTAGGCACCAACAGGGGGGTCTTAGGTTTAGGCACTAACAGGGGGGTCTTAGGTTTAGGCACCAACAGGGGGGTCTTAGGTTTAGGCACTAACAGGGGGGTCTAGGGGTTAGGGGTAGGTACAGGGAGGGTTACTTAGGCACCAACAGGGGGGGTCTTAGGTTTAGGCATCAACAGGGGGGTCTAGGGGTTAGGGGTAGGTACAGGGAGGGTTACTTAGTAATTTTTTTTTAAACGTTATTATACGTTTCATTATTTAAACGAAAGATTAACGTTTTTACAATTGCCGATTTAATGCACATTATTTAATGATTTATAACGTTTAAGAACATTACTTTTAAACGAAATACATTTTTAAACGTAATCCATGTTTAACGTTAAAAACCCGGCGCCCTTTTTTCCCATCGCCCCTTTTTAACGTACGCGAGGACCAGAGACCTGCTGGTTGAAGACCAGAGACCTGGACCAGAGACTTGCTGGTACAGAAACAAGGCTCACCAGCGTCTTGCTGTTTGCGCCGCTCTCCTGCCGCTGCAGCCCACTCACTCTGCCGTGATTGCCTCACGGTGATCACAGGGCCAGGAGCCATCAAAATCTGTTCTTGACTACCTCATGGAGCTCTTCTGTCATAGCGACAGTAGAGCGAGTGGGCTGCAGCGGCGCGATTGCGGTAATTGAAATCTACGCCCTGGCAGGGATAACAGGTCCCAAATAGGGTGTAGATATCAATTAGCCTGGTCCAGAAGTGGTTAGAAATCTAAATTTATATATAGAGTTGGCGTAGTGGTTAGCTCTCTCGCCTTGTAGCGCTGGGTCCCCGGTTCAAATCCCAGCCAGGGCACTATCTGCAAAGAGTTTGTATGTTCTCTCCGTGTCTGCGTGGGTTTCCTCCGGGCACTACGGTTTCCTCCCACATTCCAAAGACATACAGATAAGTAAATTGGCTCCCTCTAAAAAAAAATTGGCCCTAGACTACAGTACTTACACTACATAATATAGACATATGGCAATGGTAGGGATTAGATTGTGAGCTCCTTTGAGGGACAGTTAGTGACAAGATATATATATATATACACTGTACAGCGCTGCGTAATATGTCGGCGCTATATAAATACTAAATAATAATAATAATAATCTTTCTAAGAAGAGAGTAATTTGTCTGTAAGAAACAGATTTATTTGAAACAGTGACGCTTTCCAAGATCTCCCAGTACGCCACGTTCAGAACTGACATCTGGTGGTGCTAAATATACCTGCCCGAGTCAAGCGTCCAGGGATTAGCTTCCCAGCCAATGGCCAGCCTAGCCCCCTGTGCAGCTTGTGTCCCAGTGAATGACATTGATTAGCCTCCTCTGCACTTACTGCTGCATTCCAGTGCCGCCACCAGAGCCCGCCCCGATCAGATGCTGCACACACTTGGCTCTGGCTCTTATCCTCTAATTGGGTCCTTCAGACCTGTGCTGTGTTTTGACATAAATGATTATAATTTTATTGTCAAGGGTAACATGTGCTTGCCAGCCACAGTTTTACGCCGATGCCATTTCTGCGCAGCCATAAATGCATTTCTGCAGACCTTCCACACGTGCCACCGCTTTGAGGAAGACCTGCTATGAAATTAAAAAAGAATTTCACATTAATATTCCAAAGAAAATGAAATTGCCTGCTGCTGAGACAGCGCCAAAGTCATGTGACAGCTGATGGATTCGTTGGCACCACCCCTTCAGTTAGCAGTGACTGGGCACCAGTTTTTGGCTGCTTGTCTTAAAGCAGCCCCATTTAATCTTGGCACTTTTTGTACTGTTGGACGGTGTGGCAAATCGCACAGTAACAATAGAAAAACATTAACATTAGGGAAATTAAATTAGCAAGAAAGAACTTTCTATGTTTGAAATAATTCTTCAGTTTAAAGGAAAGTCTCATGAGAGGAATATGAAGTGTCATTGCTGTCTACCAGGCTGTAGGGTTAATCTTCTGCCTATCCGCTACGGCACCAAAGTGTTGTTTTTGCGGCCATCAAACAGCATGTCATTTTCAACCTGGCCTAAAAAGTAAATAGAAGGTAGAACACTTTTGTTTGGCTGAGAAAACACTGCAGGTAATAGTTTAGTGCTGAAAAGTCCAAAGGGTCATTACTTCTGTTTGTTTTGCAGCTGAATGAAGCAGAAGCACATTTTATATCAGACTGTCATGGCTGCTGTTTATAATTCAATCTTAAAAATTCCGATCTTATACTGAATAATCAAAATATGAGAAATTATCTCATAAGTTTATTTTCATTAATAAGCCAGAGATATAGCAGAATTTTTTTATTATTGTTAACACAGCAGGTTGTGTAAGCATCCTCTTCAGAAAGTCAGATTAAACTCAAGGTGAGATACACTAGGCGTAAATAATCAAGCCAGGGGATTGCATACTGGGGCTGTTATCATTAGCCTTCATGTGATTGCATCATGTCCACCAGCAAGTGGCTGTGATGTGCGCAAGCCATGGACCTTCACTGACTTCAGCAACCCAGGAGTTACACTCAGGGGAGTAACTAGAAATCACTGGGCCCCCTGCAAAACTTTGCTTTCTGCACAGGTAAACTGAGAACCAATATTAATCAGCTAGTGCACATGTGTTTTTCCCATGCAGATAAAAACAGACAGCAGTGAAGCACTGTACATATTTGTTCTATCAATTACATTAGCTTCTGTGATAAAACTTGTATGTTTTCACACATACAGACCACATGGTATGCAGAAAATGCATAGTGAAAACCGTCAGATGACCGCTGTGCTACCAGCCTCAGCTTATTACACTCACTCTGTCCTCTGAAGGAGCAGACCTGGCTCTGCAAACTTCTCCAGCATCACTACAGTACAGAGCATTTGGGAAGGGGTGGAGAAGCTGGGGGCAGAGTGCCGTACACAAGAGCCTGCTGCACACTGAATAGGGTTTGCCTACAATTTTTTTGTCTACAACACTTTGCATTATTCCTTATCAATGGCTGAGCAGATGCAGTCATTAGAACAATTGTGCAGAGAGCAGAAAGATTTTTCTCTCCATGCCCTTAGTTGTCAGTCTTTCAACTACGGGGCCCCCTGCGGCTTCTGGGCCCCCTGTACCTGCATCCCTTGCGGGCAGAGACGGATCTGGGGGGGGCAAGCGGGTATCTTGCCCCAGGCGCAGTTTGTTGAATTCTTAAAGAGGCGGCAAAATGAATGGCAGTTTAGGCGCCAAAACCTGACCTTTAGGCGCCAAAACCTGACCTTGCCCCAGGCGCAAGTTGGTCTTGATCCGCCCCTGCTTGCGGGGTCTATTGTTACGCCCCTGGTTACACTTGACTTATTAAAATGAACCTGAGTGTATACTCCCCTATTCACCACCAGGCATTTTGTTGGCAGGCTGCTTGCACTCATTCTTAAGTCGATGTCCATAGGCCATGCAGTGTGATGCCCAGCGCTCATGGGCCTTTATCCAATTCACTTTTTCTCCTGAGTTTTCTCCTTTTCATTTTCTGTAATAGCTTTTCAGCACTCTGCATTTTAAAATGTACCAAAATTAGGCAAAAAAAGAAAAAAAACTCCTGTCAAAATTATTCTCAGTATTTTTGTGCTTGCTGGTGGCTTAAAAATTGTATTCATAGGAAAATATCACTTACGAGAAAAAATGAAAGAGCGGCAAATCCTCAGTGTCTACAGACTGAGAACCTTGAAATCGAGTCTGGGAGACACAGACCGATCTACAAACCCAGGGAGAATAGACTTTGCCAACATTGTGAGCAGAAGACCCTCGAGGATGAGAATCACTTCCTGCTGTACTGATCTGAAAATACTACAACCAGGGAAACCTTCTTTAAAGGACTTACGAGGCCAAATGAGCAAAAAAAGTTAATTACCTGCATCATCTTTTAAGGCACGGAGGACGCCGTCCGCACCCTCCGTGCCGATCCACTGGGTCCCCCCGCTCATTAGCCGCCCGGGTCGGGTTCTCCTGCCTCTCCTAAAATGGCCGCTTGATCTGGCCGCGGCTGCGCAGTCCACATAGCCGCAAGTGCGGCTGTGCAGCTCTAGGGTCAACCCCCCCCCCGGATCCACGCTACTGTAGCGTGGATCGGGGGTTGGCCCTAGAGCTGCGCAGCCGCACATTTTTTTCAAATAAAAAAAAAAAAAATAACAGCATAGGCTCTATTTCCAACCTTATTAATGGTTTTGCTACCCAACCACTACCAATCCACAAGACTTTTAACTTTGGGGGGAGGGAGGTGTAACGGTTAAAGTGGACTCCACAGATGTATTAACATTTTATTTTCTTCTTAGCATTCCTGGTAGTTTTCGGCCATCCTTCCTGGGTTGCCGGAAGCCTTCTGTTTTGCTAGAAATCTTTTTCTACGGTTTCTTGAAGAATCTCTTTGGCTTGCTTGCTGTGCCATATCCGCGATGATTGGAGACTTCTCCATGTTGATTGAAGAGATGTTGTCCCCAGCATGTGCCCTCTTCAAGCTCTGCAGCTCAGCTGATGTAGCCGGTGTTCTCTCAGATAAAGCTGCTTAATTGCCTGGGCAGCCCAGTTTGTCTCGCACATGCCCATGGCGTTCCACAACAGCTGTTGCCAGGATTACATCATAGGCATGCAGTGTGCCGCCGGCAACAACTCCATTCATAAAACCAAGGATCTCTCATCATTCTGTGGCTACTGAAGCATGATTTTTTTCATTGTTGATGGGGGTCACATTCTAGGAGTCCCCAAGATATCCTTGAGGGTCCCAGATTGTATGGAATAGCTTGTTTCAGCAGGATCTCGAAACCATAAGCCACCAATCTTTTTTTTTTAGTACTTACAAAAGTTAATTTTTAGGTATTGTGCTTGGTAGTTGTGTATTTTATCGCAAAATCAAAAGACCCTTACATGTTTCATCAGACAAACACATATTTGTGGGGTCTCTCTAAGTACGCTGGTGGGTGAAATGCATCAGAGTCTTTAGTAAGTACGCTGGTGGGTGAAATGCGTCAGAGTCTTTAGTAAGTACGCTGGTGGGTGAAATGCATCAGAATCTTTAGTAAGTACGCTGCTGGGTAAAATGCGTCAGGGTCTTTAGTAGGTATGCTGGTGGGTGGAATGCATCAGAGTCTTTAGTAAGTACACGGGTGGGTGAAATGCATCAGAATCTTTAGTAAGTACGCTGCTGGGTAAAATGCGTCAGGGTCTTTAGTAGGTATGCTGGTGGGTGGAATGCATCAGGATCTGTAGGAAGTACGCTGTTGGGTGAAATGCTTTAGGTCTTTAGTAAGTACACTGATGTATGAAATGCGTCAGATTCTTTAGTAAGTACACTGGTGGGTGAAATGCGTCAGATTCTTTAGTAAGTACACTGGTGGGTGAAATACATTAGAATCTTTAGTAAGTACACTGGTGGGTGAAATGCGTCAGGTCTTTACTAAGTACATCGGTGGGTGAAATGAGTCAGGTCTTTAGTAAGTACTCTGGTGGGTGAAATGCATGATATTCTTTACTAAGTACACTGGTGGGTGAAATGCGTCAGTCTTTGGATTCTGGGATACCTGTTGCACCTATTTTGCACAGAAATAACATGGTTGAAAATCAAGTGTTTGGAGCATGGGGTGTTCCTGTATTGCAAATATAAATGTTTAGTTTGGCAACTTATTTGAGATTCTCATAACAATCTTTCTATGATGTCCCCCCCCCCCCCCTCCCCACCAGAAACCGATGAAAAAAATATATGCATATTTTTTGTGTTCTTGGGGAAAAAAATAGTTGTTTGAAAAGCATCGCCTCCACCAGTTGCAGCAAGCGGAGGTTTGTATCCTCTCCTCTCTCTCCTCTGTGATTTCATTATAGACGTGAGGCGCTGTACAAGCACAAGCAGGCAGAGAAATAAACGCTCTGGAACTGTTTTCTGACCTTCCTGGCTCCCGAGAGAAGGAGAGACTCGGGGACTCATTACAATGTTTGTTCACAAACAGATTCCTGAAATCCACAGAGGAAACAAGTTCAAGGCAGAGAAGCACTTTGCTAAGGAAGAAAATCACATGCGGCAGACTCAGTGTGTGAGCTGCCCACACATAAACAGTCAACAGGAAGCCTGGATTGTCTTGACTCAGGTGAATTGCACATTTGCCCTTTACAAAGCAGTCCAAACGTGGGTCAATTTTGTGGGCAGATTTGATCACTTGACCCCTTTATCTGAATCTTTAAAGGGCACCTGAAGTGAGAGTGATATGGAAGCTGATTCTTTCCTTTTAAAGGAAACCAGAGCTGATTTAAAAGAAAAAAATGTATACATACCTGGGGCTTCCTCCAGCCCCATTTGCTTGGATCGCTCCCACGCCGCCATCCTCTGCTATCTGCAGCTCCGGTACCGGGTCCGTCACTGTCCTGTCAGTCGGAGCCAGTCTGACGTAAGAGAAGTGCACTGTTTGCGTATCTCTCCAGCAGCCCATGGAGAGATACGTAGAGGGCGCACTTCTGCGTAGACTGGCCCCGACTGTCGGAAGTGCGGAGACCCGGTATCGGAGCTGCAGACATCGGAGGACGGCGGCGTGGGAGCAATCCAAGCAAATGGGGCTGGAGAAAGCCCTGGGTATGTATAAAACTTTTTCTTTTAATCAGCTCTGGTATATTTAAACAGTACCAGTTGTCTGGCATCCTGAGTAGAGTGGTCTGTACATGCAGATAGGCACCCGGTATAACAAGTTAGAACTCTTTTACTGAAGAAAATGTGCAGAGATAAGTCATTTATCAGGTAATGCAGCTTCATAGAACAGAGAGGAACACAGAATGAATACAGGAAATCACAATACCATAGAGATCATTACAGCACTTTACAGACAGTGACATCTTGTGGTTGCTTTATTGTACTGTAGTTTAGGTAAGAATGTTATTAAATGTATTTTAGTATTTCTATAGCACCGACATATTACGCAGAGCGGTACAGAGTATATTGTCTTGTCACTAACTGTCCCTAAGAGGGGCTCACAATCTAGTCCCTACCATAGTTATAGGTCTATGTATGTATCGTGTAGTGCAGGTTTAATAGTCTGGGGCCAATTTAGGGGAAAGCCAATTAACTTATCTGTATGTTTTTGCGATGTGGGCGGAAACCTGGAGTTCCCGGAGGAAACCCACTCAGACACAGGTAGAACATACAAACTCCTTGTTGACTTGGCTGGGATTCGAAATAGGGACCCAGCGCTGCAAGGCGAGAGCGCTAACCACTACGCCACCGTGCTGCCCAACACTGTTGTCCTTTCATGCATCAGTAGTGTCTAAATCACACCCCTGCAACAATCATGCAGCTAATCCAGTCGGACTTCTGTCAGAAACATGGGATATGCATGCTTGTCCAGTGGACCGGCAGAATAGCCAGGCAATTTGCATTGTTTACAAGGAAATAAATATGTCAGCCTCCATATCATTCCCAAATAAGGTGTACTTTAAATTTCCGATGAATTTCAGATGATTTAATGAATTGAAGGGTTATTAAACCTGGCATACACATATCCATTTTTCTGTTGATTCCCAGACGATTTGATCACTTTGATGAAATCTGCGAGTTATCTGTTGCACGGACATATCCTATTGATTGACTTTCGATGAGGGAATTAAAAAGTTCAGTGACCAAAAACATAAACAAGATATCTTTTTAGTATTATTTTCCTTTTTTTATGCATACCATTGCTATTTTGAAAATAAAAGGAAGTTATAGAGCTATGGTACATAGAGGATAGATCTCTCGCCTTGCTAGTGCTGGGTATCTGGTTCTAATTTGGGCCTGGACACTATTTTTGCATGGACCAACATTAAAAAGTTTACCACTCAATCCATTACATTCTATTCAGTTCAGGTCCATTGCTATTCACACTTCTATAGCTTCTTCCTTATTGCCACCATTTTGTTCAATTCAAATCATACACGGTAGATCCACCACCACAAAGCACCCTGATGGACATAGACTCACCAGATATCTCTGACCACTGCTAGATTGGGCAGATATGCACACATCCAGGAAGCCTTGTAGCCTCAGGATCCTGGTACCAATATTAGTGGTTGACCCCATAGCAAAATGATTCCATACACGACATGTACCTTAGCAATCCATTCCTTGCATGTCAGATACCTCAAGAAACAGACCTCTCATAGCTTAAAGAGAATCTGTATTGTTAAAATCACACAAAAGTAAACATACCAGTGCGTTAGGGGACATCTCCTATTACCCTCTGTCACAATTTCACCGCTCCCCGCCGCATTAAAAGTGGTTAAAAACAGTTTTAAAAAGTTTGTTTGTAAACAAACAAAATGGCCACCAAAACAGGAAGTAGGTTGATGTACTGTATGTCCACACATAGAAAATACATCCATACACAATCAGGCTCTATACACCCTTCCTTTTGAATCTCAAGAGATCATTTGTGTGTTTCTTTCCCCCATGCACTGAAGTTTCAGGCTGCTCTTTTCTTCCTGCAAACAGCTTTGCCCTTGTTTGTAATTCCTCAGTATGTGAAAGCCCAGCCAGCTCAGAGGACGATTTATCCAGCTTGTAAAAGATAAGAGAGAAGAGAGAAGCTGCTCTAATCTAAATAACACACAGGCAGTGTGCAGAGAGGGGCCTGGAAGGGGGAGTTCATAGCAGAACCACAACACTAAAGAACTTGGCAGCCTTCCAGACACAGGCTGACAAGTCTGACAAGAGAGAGATAAGTTGATTTATTACAGAGATGGTGATAGTAGAACGTGCTGCAGTAAGCCAGAACACATTAGAATAGCTTTTGGAACTGGTAGGATGATAAAAAACAGGATGCAATTTTTGTTACGGAGTCTCTTTAAAGAGAAACTTTGACCAAGAATTGAACTTTATCCCAATCAGTAGCTGATACCCCCTTTTACATGAGAAATCTATTCCTTTTCACAAACAGACCATCAGGGGGCTCTGTATGGCTGATATTGTGGTGAAACCCCTCCCACAAGAAACTCTGAGGACCGTGGTACTACTGGCAGTGTCCTGTCTGTGAACCTTGTTGCATTGTGGAAAATAGCTTTTTACAGCTGTTTCCAACTGTAAAAAAAGCATGCAGCAGCTACATCACCTGTCAACAGTAAAAATGTCACCATGTAATAAATGTCTGAATGTAAATCAGGGATTTAAAAGTTTTTACAATGGGCAAACACTGACTAAATGTAATGATCCGCTTAGCTGGCTGCACAGGCAGACAGCTGATTGACCATTCCTTATGTTTGAGAGATGCAGGTCTCTGGATAAGAGACCTGGCTTTGTCTCGCAAGTTCCAGACCTGCTCTGCTGCTGAGGGATTTGCATACATTGGTTATGCAAATCATCTAGCTGCTGGCAGTATAAAGGTTGGGATCACCCACAATCCTGTGCTGGTCATAACGATTTGTTAAATCACTCCTGGAGTGTCAGCCTTTCCTGTTGGATTGTTATAGTTAGAGTAATTCTGGGGACTGACTAGGCAGCTTCTCTAGTGCAGTTAGCCTGCTTATCTGTTTTGTCTGTATTGCCTCTCTGTTGCGATTGTCCTGTCGCCAACGGTGATCGTCAGGAAATCGTTCTGTCTGTTTTGGAGTATAGCTGGAGCAGCGGTTGCTACCAGCTATCTCCTCTGTTTGTCTTGCTCAGATTGCACTAGCCTCTAGCGGTAGCGGCTGTGGATCCTTCTGATCTGCTTTTTGGAGTATAGCTGGAGCAGTGGTTGCTACCAGCTATCTCATCACCCTGTTACTTTACCTGGATCGCACTCGCTCTGGCGGAAAGAGCAGTGGATCTTTCCTATCCTGTTTCCCGTTCATCTGTCTGTCTTGTCTGAGACGAACGCTTGCTGTAGCCTCAGTGAGGTAACCGTTAAGCAAGCGCTCGCGTTCTCTGTTTCATGTTTGGGTGGCGGGGGTTAGTTAGGCGTGCTTGTCTCTGTTGTGCTTAACACACGGAGACCGCGCAGTAAACGCGTTCACTGTTGTGAATGAGTGCGGTGTTCGCATTTAGTTAGCGTTTGTTATTTTCCTTATCTTCTCATTGTATGATTGCTGTGCCTTTGCTACTCTCGTCCCCTGTCTTGCCTAAGCCTTGTGTCACCTCTGGCAATCGCCTCTCTCGCGATTGCGCTCCTACTTTTCTGCTGTTGTGTGTGCACTGTCGCGGGTTGGTGACTAGATTGGTGCACATACATACATTCTGTCCCTGTGCTCATTCTCATTTACAATCACTTCCCTTGCAATTGCGTTCTCACTTTGTTTCCTCTGTTGTGTGTCCACCGTCACAGGTTGGCGGCTAGATTGGTGGACATACATACATTCCTCATCTGTGCTTATTCGGTCTTGTGTCGCTGTTAGCAATCGCCATCTCTGGCGATTGCCTTCTCACTTTGTCTTCATGGTTGTATGTTCATCGTCGCAGGGGGGCGACTAGTTTGGTGGACACACATACCCTCTGTTGCTTTGATCTCTCTCTTTCAGGGCTATCTTGCCCTGCGTTTCTTCCCTTCGTGCAATTCCTGTCTGGCGTCTGTGGCAGGGCAGAGGAGCTGTTCCTCTGCACTCCACAGCTCCACCTGCCGACAGGAATTTCCCTCTACAGGTGCGTTGCACCTTTTGCTGGGTTCCTGCAAATTATACGCTTGTGGAGGATTTCCGCAGTGTCAGCGCACATCCTGTGCGCTGACCACGGAGAGAATTCCACAATTGTTACACTAAATAATTTATACATAATTATTGTAAAAATGAAGCACTTTTTTTATTACATTATTTTTACATTTATTACATTATATGATTCACGTGATCCATCTAGATATGAGGTGTGTCTGCCATGTTTCTTTTCCCCTTGTTATGTTCTTTCTTGATGTACTAATACATTTGTATAATTGTGTGCAGATACTTATGTGTGGTGCTATATATGGTCATATCCCTTTCTCTTGTTCATGCTTTGCTTTGCAGGAACATTTCTTTTCCAGAAAAAGTCATTTATGTCACATTTTACTCTGGATAAAATGTACTTCTTATTTGTATATGTTTACATGCACTTTACATGTTAAGATTTTCGTGATAGTGGTCCTTTAAATGGGTTTTGACAAAGAGCCCTGATGCAATTCACTTGTTCTCCTAGGTGATATTTTCACACCTAATCTATAAAATGCATTTTAAGAAACCAGAATACTCTAATAATAAGTTTGATAGTACTTTTTGCCTACTTTTTAGTACTCTTTCAAGTGCTAAAGAATCATTCTAAACAGAAGATGAAAAATGACATCTTAGAAGAAAACGCAGGAGAAAACATGAATTGCTTATGGGCGAGAGAGAGTTAAATCATGAGTTACAGTAAGAAAGTTAAAGAGGAACTCCAGCCTAAACAAACATACTGTCATTAAGTTACATTAGTTATGTTAATTAAAATAGATAGGTAATATAATCTCTTACCCACAGTTTTAAAAGACCAGGCAAATGTTTGACTTCATGATGGCAGCCATCTTTTTGGTTGAAAGGAGGTGACGGAGCATGAGACACAGTTCCAATTGTCCTGTGTCCTGAGCACCTCTCCTAGTTGCTAGGCAACGTGAATAACAACATAGGAAATCCCATCATGCTCTGCACAGCATCAGGGAAAATGGGTGGAGCTTAGGTAAAAATGCAGCTAAAAATGATGCTTTGGTATGAAAAACAAAGTTCTGATGCTGTGAAACTGTTAAAGAAACACCAAGCCTTTTCAGTTCTTCTGAGTAGATTTTTAGTCCGGAGGTTCACTTTAAAGAGGAGCTGTTAGGTATAAGGTCTCAGAGAAAATAAACACATATATCAGTAGCTAAAGATTGGCTGTACTTACATTACATATGCATTTCACTGTCCACGTTTGGATTTCACAGAATTTGTATATAGTATATGCAGAGATAGATGCTCCTGACAGCTCATGGCAGGCTCCATGTTTTTCTGTCAAATGTGTCGTCATGTCCTGCCTGCTTCCTGATCACAGAAAAGCTCGTACTGAATAACACAGTGTGCAGTGAATATTAATGAGCCATGTGGCTAGGAACAATAGCTGACTCCTGCAGTGTACTCTGCCCGGAGATTTATCAGTGCTACGCGCTGGACTGATTACAAGCTGCTGTAGCGTCTCATTAGCAGCCGAGGGGAGGGCCCCAGAATGCTTTGCAGAATAGTATGCGGCTTGCGTCCTCTTGGGTTTTAACAGCCTTACTGATAAGCACACATCAAAGGTAACTGAGATTTTTATCTTCACTAATGGCTTTTGGGCTTCCTTCTAAACTGTTTAACACAGGAGAATAGAGGTTTAAATTAGCTTCTGCAGCCTGACAGTTACTCTTTAAGGGCCCATGTGAAATTTACTTTTTCTCCTGACATTTCCTAGGAGATAATTTGTCATATTCTCTTTAAAATAGCATTTCAGCACTCTGAAAGTACCAAAATATAGGTGAAAAAGTACCGGCAACATAATTATGAGTATTTTCTTGCTTGCTGGTGGCCTAAAAGGCATTTTATTGACAAGTTTTTGAAAATGTCATCTAGGACATCACTGTGCTAGATGACATTTTCAGAAACTTGTCAATAAAATTGAGCTGTGGTGGAACCACAAGTCCCATGAGGCATTGCAATACTCTGACAGCTCTAAGCGTAACTTGGGAAGGTAGAGGCATGATGGGATTTGTAGTTTTGTCACAGCTGGAGTGCCAAGGTTAGCCATCACTGATCTAGGAGAAAAATCAGGAGAAAAAGTTAATTGCATATGGGCCAAGGTGAAATAATTCAACAGAAATGCTTTGTAAATCAACCTCATGGTCAGTACTATTTTCTGTACATTAGTTGTAAAATACTAACACATCCATTAGTAAACATGATAATGCTGCCGCAGGATGTGCCTCTTCTGTTCATACTGAATGCCATGTCCTCTCTTAGCCTTTGCAGAACATAACCTCCTCCTATTGCCTTCTCAGGGTCATCAGCAGAGCACCAGGGCTGAAGCTTGTGGTGGAGACACTGATATCCTCCCTCCGACCAATCGGAAACATCGTCCTCATCTGCTGCGCTTTCTTCATCATCTTTGGGATCCTGGGAGTACAGGTAGGAGGCGGCAGCACAATCTGACAAGTGCTCATATGGGAATTTCAGCTGCCTGCCTTTATTAAAAGGAACCCGAGGTGTGAGACCTATGGAAGCTGCCATATTGATTTCCTTTTAAACAATACCAGTTGCCTGGCAGTCCAGCTGATGCTTGTGGTCAGTAAAATCTTAATCACACACCTGAAACAAGCATGTTCAGGGTCTATGGCCTTTAAGTATTATAAGTAGAGGATTAGCAGAACAGCCAGGCAATGTGTATTATTTAAAAGGAAATAAACACGTCAGCCCCCATATCAGGGGTGTAACTGCAAATCATGGGGCCCCCCTAGCAAAACTTTGATGGGGCCCCTTAATATTCACAACCCTTCCTTTGCCTCCCCTTGGTGACCCTCACAGCCAGGGGTCCCATCTCACAAGGGTCATAAAACAAGTGTGGCCACCAGGATTTTCACACCCATAACATGTGTAGCCACAAACACACCTGATCTGCAGTATCAGAGGGAGAGAAGGTTAGTAATTGCCCCTCCCCCCCACACACACACACACCTCTGCTCCCCCCAGTTACTCATCTGCAGTCCAAATCTCTCACCTCCGGTTCCCTTTAACCCATTAGCAGCTTCAACAGAGTTCTCCCATTTGGGATAAGGGCCCTTTTCCACTAGCAGTCGCTATCGGTCACGCTGAACGCTAGCGACTGCTGAATCGCAAAAGGTAAAAAATTACCGGCGATTCCCCGACGTTTGCGGCCGCGATTTTGCTATGCTATGCACTGCATAGCAAAATCGCGGCAAATATCGCTCCGCGCTGCGATCGCGTTTCAGGCAAAAACGAATCGCGGTAGTGGAAATACCCTACCGTGATTCCTATGTTATTTAGCAAACCCTAGCGATTGTAAAATCGCTAGCGGATTGCGATTTTGCGATTTCACTAGCGCAAACGCGCTAGTGGAAAAGGGCCCTAAGTGCACTGCCTCTGACCTCAGTCGGCAGAACTTGTGCTGTAAATTCTTTGGAATGCTATGATCTCTCTCTACTAGTAGAAAAGATAGAAACTGAAAGCAGAAGTCCTCTGTTATTGTGTCATACTGCCCCCTAGTGACAAATACACATCACAGCAGTACTAATTAGAAGTAAAGGAAATGTAACAAATGAGTAATAAAACAAAGTGCTAAAATAAACTGGTCTGGAGCACTTGCAAGCCTCTAAATAAATTGGCTGCTAAAGCGTTAAAGAATGACTGGTATAAATTGGTGAATATTTACTTACATTTATAATAATCTTTTACATAAGTGTGTATGATGTAAATGTAAGTGAAAAGGGGATGCCTTGTTTGCTGCGGGGCCACACTGAAGCTCTTCTCTTCAGAATCTTTGATAAAACAAAGTATGCCGGTGATGAGCATCAGTGATGATTGGGTGATGAGTATCACATGGGAGGGGCATGTAGGGGCTGATAATAGGGCTGAACACCCCACTTCTAGCAGTACTATAATTCAACAGACAGTAAATCTTGCATATCCTTAGGATAAACTGCACGAGAAATTAGTGAAGGACTAACAGAAATGACCATGAACTGAAAAAGGAGAACCCCATAATATAAGTCTCACGCATGGCATATAAGATGTGGAGTTGTTTATTTAAACATTGTTTTGTGTGCCCATGCAGCTTATTAAAGTGGACCTCCGCTGTAAATTCCTAAGTGAAAAAGAGCCAGAATGACCTAACTATGACTGTCCCCCCTCTTTTTTTTTTTTTCTTTTTTTTTAACTCAATGCAGCAACAGCTGAGAGCTGACTACTTAATTAAGCATCATTGTGGCAGCTCTGGAATGCAACATACTGTGGCTGGCACTGCACTACTTCCCTCTTCACTTCACCTTTCCGTGGCTGGCACAGTGGCACTAGCCACACTGAGACTCCTCCCACTCACAGATGATTCAGTCTTGCAAAGGCTGAAAACCATAATGGTAGTTTCCCAGAAAGGGGCATGGCTAATGAGAAATGGGGAGGGGTCCCGTCAACTGGAAGTGTGACATGGGCAGAAGGGAGGCGTGGTAGGACTTCCAAACAAGGAAGTCTATCACAATTTAAGAAGCCACCATAGCATACAACTGCAGTCATGTACACCTGCAGCGACCTCTTTTTATCCAGGTTGCCTTTAATTTATTTAGAGATATACAGGTAGGGTTGCCAACGTTTGTCACCTGAAGCAGGCATTGTTAAGAACATTTCTGACCAGGTTTGCTGCATCCGGTACTTTCTCTACCATACCACAACAATTCTGACTGCTTTTTCTATTCTATTCAGCATCCATACTGACGTGTGCTGGTTAGCAACGTAAATGCTGTTTTATGTCTCAGCTTTTCAAGGGCAAATTCTTTTCCTGTGAGGGACCAGATATCCGTAATGTCACCAACCGATCAGAGTGTGTCGGGCCGCGCAACAAGTGGGTGAGGCGGAAATACAACTTTGATAACCTTGGTCAGGTAAGTTGTTTGGAAGCTAAAAACAAATGTGTTAACTGCGTTTAGCCTTCTACATGTTTGTTTGTTTTTAACGTTAATTTAAATTGGATGAAATGGTTGTTTCACTTTTTTGGCAGTATTTTGTCAACATAAGAGAGAGTTGCTTTACTGTTGCGGTAAACCTGGCTCTAGAGCAGGGATGTCAAACTCAAATACAAAGTGGGCCAAAATTGAACACAGGGACCAAGCTGTGGGTCAACCTCAATGTCAAGTGGACATTTCCCTCCCTTATATAGTTCCCTGGTGTCTAATACCCCTCCCTCACCTATACAGTTCCCTGTTCTATACTAGCCCTCTCTCTCCACTATACATTTAACTAGAGCCTAGTGGCCCCCTCTTTCCCCTATACAGTTCCCTGGTGTCTAGTGCCTTCCCCCGTCCCTCCCCCATATGGCTTCCCTGGTGATCTAGGGATTTTCCTCCAGTATAGCTACCCTGCTGTTCTAGAGTGGGGCAAACATAATTAAAAGTGGAGAAACCACTTGGAGGCCAAATTTGCTTGCTCTGCGGGCTAGATTTGGCCCATGGGCCGGAGTTTAACATGTATGCTCTAAAGCTAAGCATACACTACCCAATTTTTCAAAATAGTTTATAAGTTCAATTTGATGTAAACATTAAATCTAGTGAAATCTTTTAGGAAATAAGGATATTTTGATTGATGTTTGCCTGTTTTATCGATGTAAATTGATCAATATATCTTTAGCTAGTTAACCACAAAGGGGTTTTCCCCTTAAGGACCAGAGCAATTGTCACCTTTCAGTGCTCCTCCCTTTTATTCGCTAATAACTTTGTCACTACTTACCACAACAAAGTTATCTATATATTGGTTTGTTTTCTTTCAGCACCAGTTAGGCTTTCTTTGGGTGGTACATTTTACTAAGAAATATTTATTCTAAATGCATTTTAATGAGAATAATAAGAAAAAAATGGAAAAAGAAATCATTACTTCTCAGTTTTCAGTCATATAGTTTTAAAATAATACAAGCTACTTGTCACGGACGATTGCGGGGACGCAGGCGCGTCCTGGAACCGCCCGTAAAGAAAAGAACGATCGCACTCGATTCCTGCATCGATTGCGCTTCAAAACGGTACAATCTGGGTTGAGTGTGTAGGGACAGCTAAAGTCCTTTTCTTAGCAAAGAGAGCACCATTCCAAATGCTGGTTGGCCCTTTTGATATGCTAATCTGCACTGGAGAGTCCCTGGCTTCAAGCTGTGCTGATGGCCCATCCATCAGGTATAAGGTGACAAGCAGCTGGCAGGAAGACTGGCCCTGTGACTGCTGATCAAGCCAGAGGTGTAAACTCAAAGTTGTCTAAGCAGATTTCACATTCAGATGTTAATTGAAGGAGCCAACAGGGCCTTTCATAGACAAGAAGCAGACACAGCTGGACTCCAGTCAGGCTGACTCCGGCCTTAGCAGGAAGAAATGAATGTACAATATAATCTTTTGCCCATTTACAGAATACAATAAATAGGGTGGTTATGAGAGCGGTATCATTGGATCCGTAGGGTCATGCTGGATCTCTTGATACCAGTCGAGAGGGGCCCGGGGCCCCTACCACCCAGGTATGAATCTACTCAGGACCCTGATCTGATGCACTAGCCATGTCAGGTATCATATTAATCTGTATTTTCCTCCAAGTATGAAGCTGTTACCCCCCTAAATGTAACGTGTATGGTTCAGGAGTTACAGCAATTCATAAGTTTAGCTCTAAAATCTCTCAGAGGGAATGAACTGTCATTTGCTGGTAGCTCAGAGGGGGCTGGCATTGCCACACCCCCAAACCAGCTTCATCAAAAGCACAGAGCCAGCAGGCGGGCTGGGTCCTCCACACTGAACCATCTTGCACTCATCAGATGCCAGCTTGAGGATATGCTGGCATCCACCTGGTCTGAACTCTGAACTCTGGACTTTGAAACCAAGGACTTTATGATTCTTCCCACAATAAGGACATCTTTCCAGGAACTAAGTATTTTTCTCCCTTCTTTTATTTTTCATACTGGCTATTACTGTTTTCATAATTGTTGATTTTCAAAATTGTCTGTATATATTAATTATTTATATTGCGTGAATAAACGACTTTCTCCAAGTCATTCACTTTCCGCTACCCTGCTTATCAGCACACACAGAAATGATCCCGGGTCTCTGAAGATACGCTACTGTTTGTTTGTTGTTGGCTAGACAGAATATTGTGTGTTTAACCGTTTTATTCGCAGGATTAGTCAGTCAGTTAGTGGGCCCCACGGTCCCATAGTAACCGCGGTGGTGGCAGTTTACTCTGAACCAGTAGGTGACGTTGTAATCACCCGTGTCTCACAGGCTCCCTTCTGAGTTGTCTGCGGCTAATTCTTAACGGTTCCTGCGCATTGACTGCGACCAGAGTTCGCACGATCTGTGCGCTGGCACCGTTTAGAAGGCTAAGTGCGGTCAGCCACTGAGGGCTCCTGTGACACTACTGTAATTAAAACTCACATAGTTTATTGCCCATTTGTCCTGGTTATTACTCCAATTAAATTATGCCCCATCACAATGTATGGCAACAATATTTTATTTGGAATTAAAGGTGTATTTTTTCAGTTTTGCATCTGTCTATAATTACAAACCCTTATTTGCAAAAATAACAGTAATAGACCCTTGCAACATACATATTAAAAAAGTAGATCGGTGAATGGGACCTGTGTGTCAGCCTGATGTGAAATGGTTTGATAGTGGTTCTTTCTAACATAACATCTCCTCCAGAGTGCCTGGAAATGGAGAGGTCCTGAGTAGACGTCCATCAGGTTTCAGATATGTTCCCCAGGGCCCCCTGTAGATAATTAGATGCCCATCTTTCTATACTAATTTTTACATGTTATCAGCTTTCTATAACTGCAGTTTTGGAATTAACCAATGGCAACAAGAGATTTGTGGTTGTTTAGAATTTACTATACTTACCGATTGCTATCACTGACATTGACTGTGGTCTGTCCCTCCACAGGCCCTCATGTCGCTCTTTGTGTTGTCATCCAAGGATGGCTGGGTGAACATTATGTACGATGGACTGGATGCAGTGGCTCCTGACATACAGGTACAAATATCAATCCACCTTTGTCCAGACAATCCTGTGTATGCCTTGTATGTGCCTGGAACATTTTTTTTTACCAAAGCTGTGTTTGGGTATCTTATCCTTGTAGCTAAGTATATAAAATGTATTCAAGATGAACACTGGCTTCTGCAACACTCTTTCCTACTACCTTACAACTTCAAGTTCAAATCATTTGATCTTTTTTGGCAGCAGCACTATTACACATCCCAGCCCTGAATCAGATTTGAATGTAAAGATAATTTGTGTTCTAGCATCTTTAGTAAACTAGCTTTGTAAAGCAAACCCAACACAAAAAAAAGAAAATACTTACCTACGAAAATGTAGGCCTCTGGAACTTACAGGGGAGCAGCCCCTGCTACCAAAGGGGGGTCTAAAGCTGTAGGAGGCGCCAACTACAATTCCTACCTTATTCTGATACAGGGGTCCATCCTGCAGACCAAGTGTTTTTGTAGCTACACTTTTTATGGGTGTGAAGATCGATTATTTTGTGACCACAATTTTTTTTTCATCCGGGTGACATGAAAAAGTAGCCGGGTGGGGCACAACGGGGGAATGCAGGGCCGGCACAACTCTGCTTACAAGCATAGGAGGGGGATGAGGAAGCGAGCCAATGACAGCCGGGTGCTCACCAAAATTAGCCGGGTGGAGCATCCGGGTAAAAGAGCCTGGGGAGAACACCCTTGAAAGATAGGCCTTTAAAGGGAACCAGAGATGAAGCACCCTTGTGTATTCTACCATATATATCAGTAAGAACATTAGAGAAAACACCTACCCTGCTCTCTGTTTCATCCTCACTGCTAAAAGTGTCTGTTATCAGCTGTGATAAGAAACCCGGACTGAGCATTCAGTCTGGCTTTGCAGGGAATAATTTCAGCTGAGTCATTATAGCAGAGCCACAAGGGGGCAGGCTTGGGCTTGAAAAGACACCAGAGAAGACAGACTCAGCTATAATCTTTCCGTAGCAAAGCCAGACTCTTATCGGATTCTTATCAGGGGTGATAACAGTCAGATTAAACAGAGAACAATGAAACAAAGAGCATATTAGGTGTTTACTGTCATGTTCCCACTAATTTATAAGGTAAAATACACCAGGGTGCTTCATCTCTGGTTCTCTTTAAGCTGTGAGAGCCACCAAGGTGAGGCAAGGGAAGGGGTGTGAACCATTGGTGGGCACCTTCAAAGTTTTAATAGGGGACTTCATCAAAGTTTTGCTGGGGGTGCATGATTTCTAGCTTCGCACATTGGTATACTCTTTCTGTAAGATATCTAATGTCTGTTGATCTCTACTAGTAGACTGTTACTCAGGACTTTCTTGTGTAATGTGAATATGAGAAGTGCTCCACCCTCTGACCTTCCCTTGTTATTGCAGCCCATCCGGAATTACAACCCCTGGATGCTCCTCTTCTTCATCTCCTTCCTCCTCCTCGTCAGCTTCTTCGTCCTCAACATGTTCGTGGGGGTGGTGGTGGAGAACTTCCACAAGTGCCGGCAGCACCAGGAGGCCGAGGAGGCCCGACGCCGGGAGGAGAAGCGGCTGCGACGCCTGGATAAAAAGCGCAGGAGTAAGGCGTTGTACATGTCTGGTCGGTAGACTGTTTAAAAAATCTTTCTGAGCTCTGCCTGCCGCCATAGTCTAGCGAGCTTTAAAAGACGTAACCGTAGATCCGCTATCGGCGTAGCCAGCCGTAAGGACTTCTTTTGAGATGGAAACAGGATGCAAAGGAGCAGTCAGTTATTGAGGACAACCTGGTGACAGACAGGCTACATGTGTCTTATATTATTCCTTTTTACTTTAAAAATTAAGTGGTGTATGTACCATGGTCATTTTAAATGTAAGGTATGGAGTCAAAACTTCACACCTTCACAGCCAATGCATTCACAGGGTTACTTGGCAAATGCCTAGGGCAGGGTGGGTGATCAGGGGCCTAGCTAATGGGCGTCTGACTTGTTATTCTGTGAGTGGTCCATTGTGATCATGTTTCACTTCTATTTCCTGTTTTCAGCCCACAGAGGGAGCAGGATTAAAGTGAACCCAAGTTGAGCATTTAATGGAGGCTGCCATATTTATTTCTTTTTAAACAATATTAGTTGCCTGTCAACCCTGCTGATCAATTTGGCTGCAGTAGTGTCTGATTTACACCAGAAACAAGCATTCAGCTAATCTTGTCATTTCTGATATTGTCAGAAACACTTGTTGCATGCTTGTTTAGGGTCTGTGGCTGAAAGTATTAGGCCCGGTTCACATTAGCGGTTGTTTGCCAAACGGACCGGATGACCTGACCGGATCCGGACCGGATCCGGATCGGAACCGTACGGTTCTGATCCGGATCCGATCCGGATCCGGTCAGGTTGCATCAGGTGGTAATCAGGATGCGATCCGGATCCGTTTGGCAAAGTTAACGTAAAAAAAAAAAAAAATGTTGGGGTCTGGGAGGTCAGCAGAAGGGGGACCTGTGGAATCAGGCCCTCTGCTGTTTAGCACTCACCTCCACCTCCGACATGCTGCCAACATCCTGCCAACACCTCCAGCTCGTGCTGCTCCACTCCAAAATGCTTGCCCATGTGTCCCCAGCCAATATCGCCGCAAAAATCCGCATAGGAAGTGGGGTAGAAAATCCGGATTTCTCAGCCAGTGTGTTGTGCGGCCTCCGGTTCCCATTTGTTTGTATTGGTCGGATGGTGCAGTCCGGCTCCGCCCCGGATACGGCTGCCGGAGGGGCCGGATGAAAAAATAGCGCATGTTGGAACGGAGGCCGGAGTCCGGATCCGGCCCGGATCCGGTCCGGCTCCGGTTCTGCAGAACGGACCCATGTGAACGGACGCATATGCTTTAATTGCTATGCCGTGCGTCCGTTCCGTCCGTTCTGCAGGCGGTGCGGCTCCGGCACGGCGATTCCGGAGGGCCACCGCAAGTGTGAACCGGGCCTAAGAGGCAGAGGATCAGCAGGACTGCTAGGCAACTGGTATTGCTTAAAAATAAATATGGCAGCCTCCATATCCCTCTCACCTCAGGTTCACTTTAAGACATGATCACATGATTGTGAATAGTCATTTAGAGAGTTATGAATCAGTCACCTGATCAGATTGGATCTTATGATTCTCAATGAATTCTCCTTGAGAAGAATTTTTAGTAGGATAAAATCATATCCTCTATCTGTAAGATTTGAAAAGGAGACAATTTCACCTTTGTAGAAATGTTGTCCCATCATGCCTCACAGTATTAGCCTGTGAGAATATGAGCTTGCGCTCAAAAGGAGTACAGGCTCCTCCCACAGACCTCAGGTCACTCTGTGTCCTCCTTATGCCAGCAGCCTGGAGATACTCTTTATACAATTATGTACAAGTGAGATCACAGCAAACAAGCAGTGGACAACAAGACCCAGCATGCCCAACACCAAGTTCCTCATACCTCCCAACTTTTTGAGAGAAGAAACAGGGGAACTTCAAGGCACACCCCTGCCACACCTCTAATCATGCCTTGACCACACCCGTCGTCATGCTTACCACAAGAATTCAGAAGCCAAGGATGTAGTTTTATCATTCAAGCCACACTGGTCCTTTCTATCAACAGTAGTTTTTCTTCATTTTAACATTTGAAGAAAGATTAAATAATTAATCTTTAAATAATCTTTAATTTAATAATTTAAATGATGGGAATAAAGTTTAAAGTCAATTAGATGCATTTTCAGTATACAAATACATATATTCACTATTTGTACAGATCTGTACATCAGCCCTGAAAAGGGACAAATGAGGAAAAAAGAAAGAGAGACTAACTAATCACAAACAAAATAGTACATATAAGGTTCAGACATGCACAATATAACTCAGAAGGTAAAAGAAAGGTCAGGTCAAAGCAGAGGTCATCACAGCATTGGGTTCATCACAAGATTGTGTACATACCAGCAACTGTACTCAGTAATCTGGCACTGGTCTGAAGCGAATACAGGCCCTAAATAGGCAGTCCAATCTGTCAGGTGACTTGATTTGTATATTCATTGGGATTCCTGGTACCACCCACAGGTGGACTGAGGAACTGCAGCAATACAACTTACTATACCACCCGCAGGTGAACCAAATAACTGCAGTGACTGTCCATAGACTGGACTGTGCCATCTGCTGGAAGGCAGCAGAAGTCCAGAATAATTCATACAAATGCAGGAGGAGTGAGGCAGTGTTCGTGACAGTGTTGCCTTCTTATAATTCTCAGGGAGCTCAGAGGTAAGATGCCTCCTCTGGAATCCCCTGCCTAAAGCCAAGTTGTGGTACCTTCCTGTTCTGTCTGCTGCAGAAAAATCAAATGGTTGGATAATAGTCCATCTAAGAGGGGACTCCATTATTATGGCCTTGTGGGATAGGGAGAAGTCACAATTACCCCAGTCGAATCTTGCCACATCTACCTCTGACTAGTTCTTAGGCGATTCAAAAACCTCCAGAAAAATATTATCAGAGTTGGGGCTAGTTTAGACGGGTGTCAGTGCTGGCGGCGACACAGTGTTGTATGCTTATCTGCTACTGAGCAGAAAAGCATTTGGCAACCTTTGTTGGTGCTTCCCATCGTTCGGTTGTTGCGTTTTGACTCCCTCAGGGGGACAGGGAAGCACTGAGCATAGCCGATCCTGGACGCTAGATGTAACGAGATCAAGCCTGGCGTTTGCGCGAACAATGAGAAACACCTGTATCAACATTTAAAAAGCGATGTCTTTTCATTTGAATGGACTCCGTCGCCGCGCATTTAACACCCGTGTGAACTGGGCCTTCGTGTGTGAGCGCGTGTTCAGCCCCAATAGCTCAGTTGCCTGTGTAGATGCCTTTTTTTTACATTTTTACATGCACAGATTATATGCATACATTTTGTGCAAGTGTATAAGTTACAGCTGCATCACATATTTAAAATGGACTTGAACTCAGAACTCCTCTCTGCTCTAAAAGATACACAAGAGCATAATAACCTTTAAACAAAAAACATCTCTTTATTTCAGCTGATAAAAATCCAACAATAAATCTGCAGAGTTTCTACTTGATTCATAGAAGCAGACATATTGTTTACAGCCTGTGCTCTCAAATGGGCTTATCTGCCATAGGCAGCCACGTGACACGGGGGGGCAATTACAACTAGCGATTAGACACAAATGAGGGGGAATTACACAGGATAAACTCTTTAAATACATACAGGGTGCATTTCTGTTATGTTTTCCTTCTGTCCTGTGCAAGTGTTTAGGTCCACTTTAATTGGAGGAGGCGCAAACAAAAAAAGACATTCAGCCATTCAGAGTATCTGCTACGGGAACTGAGCTATTTGGGTCGGACCTACAGCCGAACACCAAGGCTAAATATTATCAGCAGGTCCTCTAACTGGTGCATTGTGGGTTATAGGAAAGGGGCAGAGGAATATAAATAACAGTAAGAACAGAAAGGCAAGCATGGAAATCTGGATACAAAGGAAATATGCATGTTGCATGGCTATAACTGGGTGACCAGCATGTCAATGTCCCAGCATTACTCAGGGTGCAGGGAGATGAGTGATTAGATAGGACTGCTCTTCCCCTTCCCTCCCTTGTGTCTTATAGGAAAACTTAAGTCAAAAATAAAAAATGATATTTACTCACCCGGGGCATCCCTCAGCCCCCCGAAGCTGGATGGTGCCCTCACAGCCCCGCTCCGATCGTCCTGTCCCCGCCGACGGCTACTTCCGGGTTCGGCGACTGCCGCCGACAGGCTGGGAACGCGGCTGATTTTCCGCGTTCCCAGCCGCTATATCACCCTCTATGCTGCTATAGCATATAACATATACGCTATAGCAGCATAGAGGGTGATATAGCGGCTGGGAACGCGGAAAATCAGCCGCGTTCCCAGCCTGTCGGCGGCTGTCGCCGAACCTGAAAGTAGCCGCCGGCGGGGACAGGACGATCGGAGCGGGGCTGCAAGGGCACCATCCAGCTTCGGGGGCTGAGGGATGCCCCGGGTGAGTAAATATCATTTTTTATTTTTGACTTAAGTTTTCCTTTATGGCTGGTGCACACCATGCAAATGATCATCGGATAGATAGGTCGAATCGATTATATCTGATAGGTCCAATCTGATTTCTGATCGTTTTTCTGATCGATTTTGTACAGAAGTGATCGGAAAACCGATTGGGAAAATGAAACTGTCACAGTGCCATCTGTAAATAAGGAATAAAAGTATGTTTAAAAATATCCAGTTCAGGGGTACTACCTTAATATCTGGTCCCTAAGCAGAATGAGCATACTTATTGAACAATTGCAGCTAGTCACAGTGGTTCTAAACATTGTTACCCTTAGCCGTATTGGTGGTAATGAAGATTTCAAAGTATGGTATAATTACTTCATTGTGGCATCTGCCCATATCCATCACAGGTCATAATAATGTAAGAGCAAGAGGCATAGACAGTAATAAAATATGATAGACATTCTGTACAAAAGTAAAATGTTTTGGGTCGCCATTGCATTTTTCCTAGCTTTTCCACTAATATAGATGTCAATGCAAGTCCCCACGGACGCCATTTTGTCCCACTTGCATTGGTGCTTTACCAAACCTATGGTTGCTCACTAACTTTCCTTGAGAGAAAACAATTGCATGTATCACTACTTAATGCTAAAATCCAACCTTAGCTGGATTCACCTATTAACCCTTGGATAACGCACAATTCAACTAACTGAACTGAAATGGACCTGTCATATACATACAACAGATGGCTTTACCTAATGACTTTTCCCCGATAATCTGCCCATGGGGCCAATTAGCATATTAGTCTTTGCTTTATCTTCAAAGAAAAATGAATATTACCTCTGGCAACAAAATGGCTTCCTTCAAACTGTGGGGCCAAAAGAAGCTCTCTGTGGTATCCCATGGCAACTGGCAGCCAGCCAGTCTTCACCTTTCATCAGCTTAGGTGATGAGTGCGCTGACATATGAATTCTGATTGGTTGCTGTGGGACATCCCTTTGCCTCGTGCCGTATGTACATGACAGGTCGAATTTAGCTACCTCCGAGACAGTAAATTATGCTGTGCTACGCCAGGCGTCACTTGCAGCCTTTGATGACTGACACTCATTATGTTGCCTTTTCCTCTCAAACCTCCCTCTGCGCAATTAGTACGTAGAATGCCAACGCATGGACCTGCATGCAAACTCCAGGCTGCATGAGGCATGTAGGCCAAGCACGGAATCTGAGCTTGTAGCTTGAGAAATGCTCCTTGCTATAACAAGTAATACAGTAAATGCAATGTGATTATGATGCACATAGCATGTACAAGGTATGAATGTATAATGGAAATGGGATACTAGCTGACACCATGGGATTTATAAAGGGGATGGTACAGGTTTATATTTCCTATTTAGCATGTTCTGTAGTATGATTTTTATTGTTGTTTTTTTAAATGAAATATGTGCTATGATTATTTAGTATGTAATTGTTGTGGCCAGTAGGCGGGCTTCTCATTACACAGTTAGTTTGGTTGAAAAAAAACATCTGTCCCTCCAGTTCAACCAGAAAAAAAGAAAAAAACACTATCTTGAACCTGCACATATGCCAGTTGATCCAGGGGAAAGCGAAAAAAGGCCTGGGCCAATTAGCCTTAAAAGGGGAAAAATCCTGCCCGACTCTAGATGGCAGTCAGATAAATCCCTGGATCAACTCTCCCAAGAATCACCTAGTAGTTATAGTATTAGATGCCCTTTAATGCAAGTAAAGCATCCAAACCCTCTTGAAGTGCAGATTAGAGTTTGCCATAACTACTTCTTGAGCTAAGATGTTCCATATTTTAACCACTCTCACTGTGAAGGATCTATTTCTAAATATGGCAAAAACCTTTTTCCTCCATATGCAGAACATGTCCCCTTGTCCGTTGTACAACCCTAGGGACAAAAATCTAATCTGCCAAGCTTTTGTATTATCCTCTGAAGTATTTATACATGGTAATTAGGTCACCTCTAAGCAGGGGCGTAGCAATAGGGGTTGCAGAGGTTGCGACCGCATCGGGGCCCTTGGGCCAGAGGGGCCCCGAAGGGCTCTCCCTCAACTACAGTATTAGCTCTCTATTGGTCCTGTGCTCATAATAATCACTTCTACAGATAATTTGAACAGTGGTAATCATTAACAAACTGTTCCCCATCCCCTTCTTGCACCTCTGACACTGTAGTTGCCATTGGCAGGTTTTGGTGCGCCGTATCAATTGTTATGTATAGAGTGCTTGGGGGGCCCCATTGTAAAACTTGCATCGGGGCCCAAAGCTCCTTAGCTACGCCACTGCCTCTAAGTGAGGTCACCTACCTTTTTTCAGGCTAAAAAAGCCCAGTTTGTATAACCTTTCTTGGTCAGTGAGATCTTCCATCGCTCATTGAGTGACAAGGTATATGTAAAGGTGGCCATGAACACATAGATTGACACCCAATGAGGCAAACAGATAGATGTCAATCTGATCAGAGTGGGATCTAATCATTCCACAAACTACACATAGATTTTCAATACATTTCAGCCTGAAATCTACAGTATTGATGATCTATCGAACTGCTGCATTGCACTGTTTGATACAGTGCAGCACTACGGTATGTCGATCTGCCGCTGATCCTCTGCCGCCTGTGATTGATTAAGATTTTTCCATCCTGTCCGATCGATTTTCAGCAAGTATCAATTGAAATTCTGATCAGTGTGGCATGTTGTGCTATAGATTCCTGGCAGATTTCATTAGACTAACCAAATCTTTTGGGTACTGACTGGGAAAATCGATGTGTGTATGGCTGGCATAAGGTGTAGCTTTATGCTTTCTACCTTTACTTCTATCCCTCTCCTTCTGGGTAATGCTGGGTATAAACTATGAGATATGACAAAAAATGTATGTCTACCTGATATCGATTATTTACCACCTTGCCTGTTGCCTCACTTGATATTTGGTCAGATCTCAGTAGAGACTATTGCTGATCATGTCAGGTGACAGTTTAGGGCTGAGACCTATACGGACAGGTACTTAGGTCTCAACAGTGTATCCTGCCCTATGGAGAGGAGGGGACTGGGGGGCGAGACTCTATCCTGGCAGATCTCTAGATGGGAGGCCAGTGACTCCTACACAGGAATGATTGTTTTGGCTAATTAAAATCTTAAAGGACAACTGAAGTGAGATGGATATGGAGGCTGTCATATTTATTTCCTTTCATGCAATACCAGTTGCCTGGCTGTCCTGCTGATCCTCTGTCTCTAATATTTTTTGCCACAGACCCTGAACAAGCATGCAGCAGATCAGGTGTTTCTGACATTATTGTCAGATCTGACAAGATTAGCTGCATGCTTGTTTCTGGTGTGATTCAGACGCTACTGCAGCCAAATTGATCAGCAGGGTTGACGAGTAACTGGTAGAAAAAATAACCTCCATATCCCTATAATATTGTCTTCATCCACGCAAGAGTGCCTCTCCTCTGTGACCTGGCGCATGTTATTACTTAAAGGACAACTATCAAAGCTGAGATTACTGTCAGAACAGAGCTGTAATAGAATGTAGCAGCTTAGACAAGATAAACGTTATTGTCCCTCCCCCCCTAAAATACTGTGCAAATGGGTCCCATAGTTGTGGTGTCGGCGTTCATAAGCAGGAGAAACCATGTGACTGAGGGGACACCGTTATTTGTTAAAGCTTCAGCGCAGAATCCTGAAAAATATGCCCCTCACCACTGTGTGAAAGCCAAACATGCGGCATCAGGAATGAGTGAGAGTGGTTGTCTCTTGCTTCCTCTCTCCTGCAAACACTCTGCATCCAGTGCGTGTGAGCGCGAGTGTGCGCGTATGCTCAGGAGTCTGCCATTGCTATGCAACGCACTGGATGCAGAGTGTCTGCAGGAGAGAGGAAGCGAGAGGGGTTGTCTCTCACTCACTCCTGATGCCGCACACGGCTTTCACACAGCTAGGGGAGGTGTATTTTCCAGGATCCCGTGCTGAAGCTTTATCAAATAACGGTGTCCCCTCAGTCACATGGTTTCTCCTGCTTATTGGCGCCAACACCACAGCTGTGGGTCCCATTTGCACAGTATGTTAGGGTTGGGGAATGACAAAAACTTTTTACCTTGTCTATGCTGCTGCATTCTATTACTGCTGTTGTGACAGCATCCTCAGCTTTGATAGTTGTCCTTTAATAACATGCCGTGGGTCACAGAGTCACAGAGTTGATGGCGCCAGCGGTGGATGGGGACTGGGAGAGCATGGAGCCACAGACTGACAGAGGAGTGCGCTGGCCAGAACAGGTGAGGCACTACTCTGTTGCACACTCTGCAGGGGTCCAGTTAAAGAGAAACTCCAACCAAAAATGTAACTTTATCCCAATCAGTAGCTGATACCCCCTTTTACATGAGAAATCTATTCCTTTTCACAAACAGACCATCAGGGGGTGCTGCATGACTGATATTGTGGTGAAACCCCTCCCACAAGTAACCCCCCCCACAAGAAAAGTTCGAACTTTTGGCAGTTTCCTGTCTGTGAACCTTGTTGCATTGTGGAAAATAGCTGTTTACAGCTGTTTCCAACTGCCAAAAACCATGGCGCAGCTACATCACCTGCCAACATTAAAATGTTCACTAGAGTTCCTCTTTAAGTTTGGGGGAGGCCTGGAGGGGAAAGCAGCTGGGAAGGGGCTTTGTCAGGGGGACCCCCATATGTGACTTTCCCTCCTTTGAAGGCTGGATTCATACTTAGATGAGTTGCGTTGAGTTGCATCACGTTGCTGCATGCTTTGTTCATTGGGATGCAACGCAAAGTAACACATCTTAATGCAACTCAAAGCAACACATTTAAGTGTGAATCCAGCCTTAATTACAGGTTTGCTTTAAGGCCCAGCTAATCCTAAAAATATTTTGCTCAGTTTTCCCCAGGGTTGGTGCCTTCAGTGTATTCTTGCTGTATGTATCACCCAAATGGGAAGATTGGTTCTCTTTTCCTGCTTTGTGTCACACCCATGAGTGGAAGAGGAAATTAGGGAAACAGAGCCAAAGATCACAATAAAAAAACAAACCCATTCTCACTATGGTGGAGAAGAGTACTACAGTCTGTGTTCCTGATGAAGAGGTTTTTTTAGTTAGCTTTTACTAAAATGTAACTTTATTTTTTAGCCTGCAGTGAGCTATTCTCTTCATATATGGAAGACGATTTGTTTACTTGCAGCCATCATACCACACGCTGCTTGGTGAACAGAACACCCAAATCGAGGTCGAGGCAAAGGCGAGAGAGGCTCCAGCCTCAGGGCGCAGTGTAGGAGGGGGCGCACAATTCACTCAGCTATCATTCCCCTATTGTGTTTGAAGCAGAGAAAAATAAGAAAAGGGGATACATGGCAGCGACTGAAAGCCATATAACTAGATATTAAGGTGTGTGTGGTGGTGGAGTTGGCGGCCCTGGGATGCCTCTTAGTCTAATAGCGATCAGTGTGTAACAGCAGGGTTGGGAGGGATGGAGGGGGGCACTTTCGTGTCTCAGCCTTGGGTGCTGGAGGACCTTGTCCCGGCTCTGCCCCCAGGTTAATTTTGCATGGGGCCCTATTGGAGCTAGAACCAGCCCTGGGTTCCTTACAGCACAATGATCCTCCGTAAACACGACAGTCTGTTTAGTTGCACAATAGCTCCTTGTTGTGATCTGCATCAGCGAAGTGTCATGTTAAACAGCACTGAGGCTTTGTATGTAATATCAGGTCATGGTGTGGCTAGTCTCCCTCCGCAGTCAGCATCCAGCATCGTGCGGTCCATGCTCATTAGTTTGCGGAATGGATGGGGGAACCTTTGCAGAGAATTAAGAAGTAATTGGGCCGGATTGCACAGAATAAAGCCCCGGGACATGCTTTGCAAAATAAACTCCAGTCTCGTCCCATGCACCAGAAATAATGATTCCACCAGCGCACAGGCTCCCCAGACGAGCGGCGGCGGCGGTACAATTTTCGGAGAATGGGTGCCTTCCAGCAAGGGCAGGACTAGACGCTGTAAGTGGATGGGGGTTAGGAGACTCAATTTGTTCTGATTTCAACCTTATGAGTCACCAAATTTCACTAGACGCAGATTTGTGTTCAAACTTTAACTCCTGAAAGCCCATGAGGGTTACTGCGGAAGGGACAAAAGTGTAAGAAAAATATCACAGGAAGGAGGAAGCATCCTAGAATGTTATTTAAAGAGGAACTTTAATGCAGGATTGAACTTTATTCCAATCAGTAGCCAATACCCCCTTTCCAATGAGAAAACTTTGCCTTTTCTCCTCAGGGTCTGTATGGCTGATATTGTGGTGAAACCCCTCCCACAGTCTGATGTCAGGGCCATGGCCATGACAGTTTGCTGTCTACAAGCCTTGTTGCATTCTGGGAAATAATGGCTGTTTTCAACTGCCAAGCAAGTAATAACTTCCACTGTGCATAGAATTCTTCGTAACCAAACATTCTGTACAGATCACCTGGCAGAACTAAAGATGTTGCTGCCTGTGATAAATGTCAGAAAGTAAATCAGGGAGAGGAAACATTTTACAATGGGCAAACGCCAACTAAATAATTTAAAAAATGAATATTGTAACGTATAAACAAATAAATAGAGTGGAATATGGAAGGCGACATCTTTATTCCTCCAAAATCTCCTCTCAAGCCACAGAGCTGAAAACATTGTCGAACCGCTGAGTAATAAGAGTGCTTTTGTGCAAAAGAAAAAAAACCTTCATTTTTTGAAATTGTAATCACATGACCAGAACATTAGCGTCAGGCTCTGTGGGTGTGGCTACTGCTGATTGGAGATCATCATGCCACAGTTCAGAGTGAATACCTACTAGAATTTGGCAGCCTATCGCAGAGAGCCATTTAACTAGGAATGCTGTAAGGGGGTGCTCTGTTTGGGAGGTACAGTGTAATGGTTAAGCACTATAATTTTAGGCTACTGTAGATAAAGTAAATGGGAGAGCACTGCGTGATGAGAGTGGCATAATGTGTACACTGTAAAAGTGTACACATTGTTGCCCGTCACTGCCAGGGGCGGAGCTTGCAATCCCATTCATTATACTGAATGGCATCCCGAGCGCAATAGCCCCAAAATGCAGGCAACCATGCGCTACCATTCAGTGGTGAATCGCAGCGCCTCTATGGAAACAGCAGACAGTGCAGTCTATGCACTGTCTGATGTCATTGCGATCGCGTTTTCATAAGCGCGCATGAAAGTGCGCTATATGGAAATGAGGCCTTATGAATTTCGAGCCAGCAGATGAGTAATAAACCCTACCACCTGCCGATCCGTTCAGCAGTAATAGAGAGACTTACATTACAGTCTCTCTATTTTACACTGCAAGGAGTCTTTAAAGGACAACTGTAACGAGAGGAATATGGAGGCTGCCATATTTATTTCCTTTTAGCCAGGCAACTGGCATTGTTCAAAAGGAAATAAATATGTCAGTCTCCATATCACTGTTGTTTCAGTTGTCCTTTAAAGAGGAACTCCTGTGAAAATCATGTAATAAAAAAAGTGTTTCATTTTACAATAATTATGTATAAATGATTTAGTCAGTGTTTGCCCATTGTAATAGCTTTCCTTTCCCTGATTTACATTCTGACATTTATTACATGGTGACATGTTTACTGTTGGCAGGTGATGTAGCTGCTGCTTGCTGTTTTGGCAGTTGGAATCAGCTGTAAACAGCTATTTCCCACAATGCAACAGGGTTCACAGACCGGAAACTGCCAAGAGTACATACTCAGAATTTCTTTGTGGGAGGGGGTTTCACCACAATATCAGCCAAACAGCGCCGCCTGATGGTCTGTTTGTGAAAAGGAATAGATTTCTCATGTAAAAGGGGGTATCAGCTACTGATTGGGATAAAGTTCAATTCTTGGTCTGGGTTTCTCTTTAAAAGATACATCAGGCAATCTGAAAAATAAAGGTTTCACTCACCTGTGGCTTCTTTCTGCCCCTACAAGTCTGTTAGGTCCCATGGTGCAGTTCCACTCTGAGCCTGGCCTCCACTCTACCTCCATAACCCCCCCCCCCCCCTTCCCCAAAGCAGTGAGCGCTGAGGCCCTTGAGGCGGACAGGGCCCTGGGGCAATTGCCCCCTTTACCTCAATAGCAGCTTCATCCCTGTTTACAGGCATGTTGATGATGTCATAGCGCATACATAGGAGGCCGCAGCTCACTCCACAAGGTAGCGGGTAGAACTGGCAGGTTCGGCTGAGGACAGGCTCCAGATGTGCTGCCTTACTTCTCAAATACATTTGTCAATCCCATTCAAAACGTCTTTAAGTTTAAGCACACTACCCCTCTATAGAGAGAGAAAAGACGACAATTTCTCACAATCAAAACCGCATTCATCCTCTGAGCGGCATCTAAAACAAAGGGAACGTTTGCCGCAGGAAAGTGGAGCAGAGGGTGCAGAATGAGCGGCCCGCAGCCAGCAGTGCCGGCTATCTGTTATAAATAATACCCACAACAATTCCTTGATAATTCCACCCTCACACGCCGCATTGTATTATCCCCAATAGCTGGCGCATGGCCCACTTACGCTTCGCTGCCGAACGGCTCGGAGAGCGCAAATAAAAATTCCGCTGTCACATTTTTATCACCCTGAAGATTATTTTAAGACAGATCCTTGATTGTCACTTTGCAAATAGTCTGGCAAAAGCTTATGCGATTATCAGCGCTGGCACCACGTCACGCTTTTCTCGCAGATTAAATGATTCCTTTTATTTGTTTTTGGTGGCGCTTTTCCATCTTTCCAGGCAGCTACGCTCATTTTATTTTTTTTCCTCCAACTTTTCTACTTAAAGGGAACCTGAGGTGAGAAATATATGGAGCCTGACAAATGTATTTTCTTTTAAACAATGCACATTGCCTGGCTGCCCTGCTGATCCTCTGACTCCAAAGATGGCCATACATCTTGGTGGACAATCGACCATCCGATTCGATAGTTATCGAATGGGATGAAAATCGGCGCTGCCAAGTGCATGCCCGATCGACGATGCAACTAATTTCGGGCCGAACACGTCGATCGGACGTGCTGCAAGATGTCGGGCCGACGTGGTTGTGGCGGTACTGGCAAGCGATATCGGGACGATCGACTAACACGAAACCCCTTGCGCTGTCCCCCAGTGTATCAATGCGCATGTATGGGCTTGATTCACTAAACTGTAATAACTCAAATATTACACCTTATGAAAAGATATCACACCTTATGAAAAGATATCACACCTTATCAAAGTTAACACGTCTGATCAACATTAACACGCCTTATCAACGTTTACATGCCTTATCAGAGTAGCATAGCGAGCGCTAAGAACCTGCAGGGGCTTAGGGCAGGACGAATGACATTGCCAATTAGCAGGCATAAGCTTGTAGCGCTTGCTATGCTACTCTGATAAGGCGTGTTAACTTTGATGACGTGTGATATCTTTTCATAAGGTGTGATATCTTTTCATAAGGTGATATCTTTGATAAGGTGTGATGATTGAGTTATCACGGTTCAGTGAATCAAGCCCGTATGTGTGCATTTATACATTACCTGTCCTGTAACACGGTGCCTGTCCATCTTCCGAATCCGCTGCTCTTCCATTGCCTGCATACACGCCCTGTGATATCACATGCGCCACACCAGCAGCGTGTATGCAGCTAATGGAAGCGCGGCAGATTCAGAAGACGGACAGACTCGGCCAATTCTCAAGAGATTTCAGCATGAAATTGATCGGCAATTGGCCTGCAGTGTATGGGCAGCTGACAGATCTCTCTCTAATCAGATCAGAGAGAGATTTGTCTCTTGCTCGAATCGGCCCATCATCACTAGATTTATGGCTACCTTAATACTTTTATCCATACACTCTGAACAAGCATGCAGATTAGATGTTTCTGACAAAAGTCAGGGGCACCTTTTTTCACTACTGGTGTCAGACTTGGAAAAAATAAGTATAATTTCCCAGAATGCAATAGGGTTCACAGACAGAAAACTATCAGAGCCATGGCCCTGACATCATACAGTGGGAGGAGCTTCAACCACAATATCAGCCACCCAGACCCCCTTGTACTTACTGCTTTGGGTGTCGTATAGTCTGATTATCCACTGGCTGAATCCAGAGGAAAGAGGAATTAAGCTGTAGTGCAAGTTACCAAGCATAATGGCCCCTCAAAATAGGTACACAATTTACCACTTTACTTTTTTACACTGTACTGTATTAATTTACAAACCTGATTGCTATCATGATTTGCTTTATTCACTTTTAAACTAGCGGTAGTTGAGCGAATGCTATTAGTTAATGAATGCCATTATTTTCAATCTATAATGCAACCTGTCCAATATGTCTGGAATTTTGAGGAGCATTCCTGTGATGTTGCATCTTTGACACCAAAACATATAACTTAATGCCTACTAATCCTATACTTCCCTGCGTCATCCTTTTGTGCTATTGCGCATGTGTAGCACAGGGGGACAGCAGGAGGCCAGGGAGCCGGGCGGGCGTGTGCGACGGATGGGTGCACGTGCATGCGCACTGACATGCGGCGGTGTATCAGAGACCTAGAGCCCGTTTGTAATAGGCTTAGGTCAACTAGTAGTATTAAATAAAGTACAGCTTGATATGGAGCATGTTATGGTTTGTTGCCAGGGCAGGTTTTAGATACACACACACACACACACACACACACACACACACACACCACACACACACACACTCCACACACACACTCCACACACACACTCCACACACACACACACACACACACACACACACACACACACACACACACACACACACACACACACACACACACACACACACACACACACACACACAATTTAGGCACCCTTTTAGCTGATTTGGGCTGGGTGCTGATAGGTGAGTGAATGGGTGCCTATAGGTGTACGGCTGAGGGCGGATATGTAGGTGCGTGGCTGAGGCAACACACACACACACACACACACACACACACACACACTCTTCCTTACACACCTCCTCACACATACATGTACAGCAATAAACTGCAGCTTACCAGGAAGGGATGGCAGAATGGTCAATGGCGAGGAGGTGGAGCTAGCAAAGAGCAGTGCATATTTAATTGATAGAGTCAGGCTAAAGCAGCAGTACAGAGGGAGACATTGAAAAAGATCAGCTGAATGTAGGGCTTCTGCTTCCCCCTAAAGTCTGCTGCCCTGAATCACAAGATTCCGTCTGCTTCATGGTAGGGCCGCCCCTGCATGTTGAACAACACTCGATGAACAGTGGAAAACCATAAAATGGAAGATCTGAGTGGGTTGTGGTCCGGAGCAAACAGTTGTAGAAATATACTCGTAAAATAGCCGCATCCACTAGAAATGCATATAGGCTGTTTCAGCATACACAAACTACGGTATATAAAAAGCTATTGTGTAGCACCAAAGAAAATTGTTTAAGCCGTAAAAAGGGTTTCATCTGTTCATTCTACTCCCCGTGAAGTCCATCCATTCAGATCTCTTTGTTGCTATTCTCTTGATCTTATTATGGTTTTTCCCATCCTTCAAATTTCTTCTTCCACTGATCTTCTTCTCATTTCTCGAGGCCATTCACTTCTTCTTGATCCCGGTGGATTCCATTCTAGGGATCTTCTTTGTATAGATTCCTCTTTCCCGAGGGTGTGGCCTATCCAACCCCACTTCCTTTTCCTTCATTGAATATCTTTTGGAGGTTGGTGGTTGTTCTTCATTTGTCACCTTCTCCAGTTATTTAATATTCATAAGCCTCCATAGGCACATATTTACAAACATCGGTATTTTTGTTGTAATGGGTCATGTCACCTTCCAAGTCCATAAAAGGACTTCTTTTACATTAGTATTAAAATTCCCAACTTTTGTTCTTTTTGAGATGTTTTTAATTCCCTAAATATCCCTCAATATCAGCCACACAGACCCTCCTGATGAGCTATCCGAGAAAAGATAAAGATTTCTCAAGGGAAAGGAGGTCTTGACTTCTGATCGGGACCAGTTCCTCTTTAAGTATGCCTGTGCTTTTATTTATAAAATATATAAATGGTAAGATTAAAAGAAAAAAAAAATCTGTTGACTTTTCCAGTAGTTACAAACAGACATTGGCTTTGCAAGCTATTAATAATACACAGTTGGCCATTACAACTGTGTCTGTGTTCTCTACACTTTGATTACAGAATCGCTACATGAAGCTGTAGAATATAAAATCGTTGAGGTCAATAGCTCAGCTGGTTCAAGCCCAGAGGACGGCTCTGTCTGTTATTTACCAGTTGATCTTCTGTTGCTGTGTTATCAGAGCCGTTATTGATCACCCACCATGTAGTCACTGTGGGAACCTTTAGATGACATTATCTCCTGAACCCTTGTTTATTCTCACATCAGATGGCTTTGTGATAACACCTCATCTGATTTACTGTCTCTTCCTTAGAGAATATATTGGCTGGAGGACTTGAATAAAACATGTTCCTTGAGAATCACTGACTTTGTCTCAGTGAGGTCTTTATCAATACATTTGTGATGAGCATAACATTCTCCTCACTAACATAGTTAGTGGAAATCACAACTAGCTGGTGACGTGAGCTGACCTGAGGTTTAGTCTGAGTCGAACCCTGAATGTCACCAGAGCAATCTGCAAGGGAGGATGGGTTAGAAGTCCTAGTGGACACTGGGTTGTCTTGCTGCAGGAGGCCACTAGGTCTCAAGCTTACGCCACCACATGTGGAAGTGACATGAAGGCTACGACGAGGAGAGATTGCCACAGAGTCATGGCTTCTTGGCATACGTCATGTAGCCCCTGAGTTTGCCACAACTATAACAGTAATGCTATAGTCCGCGGCCTGCGCATGGGCAATTTGGGGATCCAGTGATTGCCGGACCCGGAATTACTTCTCCCTCCCAGTTGCTACCTCTCAGAGGGAGAATAGTGGGGAATAGTAATTAACGCTGCCCAGAATTTTGCCAGCAGCAAGGTGAGCCGTCATTCGGCTCACTCTGCGCCAAAGTGGCAGGGCGGCAAAATGCCATGTACCCATTAGCACAGAACAACGAGGCTTGAAATGTCTGAATGGAGGTGGTCAGTGAATAGTTGGGTTCAAAGCAAATGGCAGACACTGGGCAGTCAGGACCAGGCAGAGGTCAAGGAAGGCAGCAAGCATTGAGTAGTCAGGTCTAGGCAATGGTCAAGGGAGATGACAGGCAATAAGTAGTTGGTTCCATGCAGAGGTCAAGGCATGTAAGACAAACAGGGCAGTTCTGTCCAGACAGTGGTCAAGGCAGAAGGCATCCAATGAGTAGCCGGGTTAAGGCAGAGGTCGAGGCCAGCATGGCAGGCAAACAGTAATAAGCTTGAGGCGGTTAGCAGCAGGAGTCAGGTGCCAAGCAGAGTCAGCAGTCTGGGTTGGCAATAAAGAAGTTGCTGGCAAATAACACCGCAGAAGCTGTTTGAACATACAGTACTAGGGGACTGCAGACCAAGTGTACAAGTATAAATGTGCAAGTATCCCTGATCAAAGACAAATGTTAATCACAGAGGTCTGTTCATACTGGACCTACTTACCTCTGTGCGTTGTCTGTTCCTCTCCTCGATTCCCCTGGTTTCTGTAACCACGCCTTGATAAAGTCTGTTTTCAGACAGGAAGAGGCTGGCTTGTGGCCTTGTTCCCTCCTATCAACCTCCCCTTTCCTCCCCTTCCCCGCCCCATTTACTCCAGAGAATGAATGGCTATAGCGTTCTGGCCAGACATGCTATACAGATATGCAGTGAGGTCACTTTCAGAGCATCGCTAAGCTCAATAAACCATTGCATTTGCCAGTCAATTCATATTTCTCTTGATTTCAATTATAATTCAACGTCAAAACAAAAAAATAAGGGAAAAAGTTTGGGGCTATGAATTCCGCTTAGTACAAGAGGCTGAAAGTCACATTCAGTGAGTCACAAATTCAGCAGATATTAAATGCCCCATTTAGCCTGGTTAAAGATGATAAGAGCAGAGAATAATTATGTGAAATTGCCGTGAGATGGCATCTAACACCTGTAAAAATAAATAGCTTTTCTCTCAAGCCAGCAGGTTGGCCCGGTGCTGTTTATGAAGCTCTGCTACTAACTGACATCCATATAGTTTATGGCTCTAATACCGTTCCTGCAGGGCAAATGTATTTCTTCGCATTAGCATTACTGCTGAAATAAATATCAAAAAATCAACCAAAATCTTTTATCATTAAAGCAAATGCATCTACATAAAGCTATATTAAGGTGATCTTGTGTCATGATCCTAGGGAGTAAAACAAAGCTGCAAAAACATAAGACATGCTGCTGTCTAAAGAGGATCTGTAACCAAGAACTGAACTTTATCCCAATCAAGAGCGGATACCCCCTTTCCCATGAAAAATCTCTACCTTTTCTCAAATAGATTATTGGGGAGGCTGTATGGCTGATATTGTGGTGAAACCCCTCCCACAGTGTGATGTCAGGGCCGGCCATGGCCAAGACAGTTTGCTGTCTGTGAACCTCATTGCATTGTGGGAAATAAGGGCTGCTTCCAACTGCCAAGCAAGCAGTATATCCCTCTGTGCATAGAACATTCAGTAACCGAACATTACACAGAATTTACCTGACAGGACTAAAGAGGTCTCCACCTGTGATAAATTTCAGAATCTAAATTGGGTTGAGGAGAGGTTATACAATTGGCAATGTATTTGCCAATCTATTGATTTATTTTTTTTCCCCTTTTTGATAAAGTTACTCTTAATAATTCATGCAACTCAGGCTTCAGAGTTCTTTCTACTCTTAATGGGAACCTTATATTACATCATGAGATAGACGTGTGTATGTACAGGGGGAAGCATACAAATACCTATGCTGTGTTTCTTTTCTTTCTACGCCTGAAAGAGTTAATATTCAGCTATGCAAGTGACAATTTCACCCCAATTAAGACCCATTTTGACTACAGTGCCCCTCACTGATGAGGTATTAGAGCCACTTTCCTGGAAGAGAACTGGGCTTCTGAGAGCAGGGAATAGACAAAAAAGGTCAATAGTTCATATATTTTAGCTCTCTAAGAAACCAGACAGTGGCCCATATGCAATTCACTTTTTCTTTTGACTTATCAGCTAGCTGATATTTTTTGACTTGTCAATAAAATGCCTTTTAAAGCTAATGTAACCCCATCTTAAAAAAAAAAAAGAGACATACTCACCTAAGGAGAGGGAAGGCCCTGAGTCCTAATGAGCCTACCCTCTCCTCTCCCGGTGCTCAGTGGATCCTCCGGTCAAATCCGCCGCCGCAAGGACTTCGGAAGTCTTCCGGAGCACTCGGGCTCCTGAAGGCCGGCGGCTCCATAATGCACACGCGCAAGGACGTCATAGACACGTGCGAGTGCGCCATAGAGGGCGATCGCGCATGCGTAGTATGGAGCAGCCCGTCTTCGGGAACCCTGAGTGCTCCCGAAGACTTCCAAAACCTCCCTTCGTCGGCGGAACTGGCAGTATTTGACCGAAGCGGTCGAATACTGCTACGGGGGATCCTGAGCGGGACTGGGCACCGGGAGCGGGAAGTCTCATTAGGACCGAGCCTTCCCTCTCCTTAGGTGAGTATCTGACTTTTCTTTTTTTTAAGGTTGGTTCCCATTAGCTTTAAGCCACCAGAAAGCAAGAAAAAACTCAAAATAATTTTGATATTAGTTTTCACCTCGTTTTTTGTACTATTTTAGTTAAAAAGTGATGGAAAGTTATTTTAAATTGAAGATGAAAAATTATCTCCTAGGAGAATTATCTATGGTGTGAGATTTCAGCATTGGCTATAAATCTTTGCCGTACCTGTGATTTCATTGGCCAGCTGCCACCATCTCTGGTCAGGTGATATTAAGAATATGATGTTTTTATTTAGCATACTTACCCTAGAAAAAAAATCCTTGTAGGCTCTGTCTGTCCTCATTTATGCCTTTGCATAAGTTTCTCATCCTTTCTTCCCCTTGCCATGTTTGCCATGTTACAGCACCCTCCCCTCCCCCTCACTTTCTTTTCCCATTGAAGCAGAAGGTGGAGCACAACACTCAAAATAACTGGGTAGGCTTGGTTTTATCCAATGCTTTTATGGATGCACCTTACTCACCTTATGAGTTCTCACAAAATACACTACTCGTCAAAAAAAAAGTTAACACCCCAATATATACTGTACCAATAAGTACTCTGTGTGGTTGATTCACTAAGACAAATAGCATGCCTTATCCGAGTTAACACACCTGACCAAAGTTAACATGCCTTATCAGAGTTAACATGTATTATTGGAGTTAACATGCCTTATCAGAATAGCATAGCGAGCACTACGAACTTATGCCTACTAATTGGCAATGATGAGAGCTCCACTCGTCCTGCCCTGAGCCCCTGCAGGTCCAATCACTTTAAAGGACATTATCCCCGAACTTTGATTGGCCTAATAGGCTGCCTGTCAAGTTTCCTGTCAAGTGACAAGCAGCCTATTGGACCAATCAAAGTGCGGGGATAATTTTAGTTTATACATTGATTCCATAATTCATTTTTGTTCTATGTTTTTATTTCAGAGTTCAATAAGACATTTAACTGCTTGAATATCAATAATATCAACCTAACACTTGAAAGATTGGAGTGTTCTAAAACTTTTGACCAGTAGTGTATTTAGGAAGGTCCTGAGGTGGCTTACCTCAATAATGACAACTTCATATAGTAATGTTATAGGAGGTTCCTTGTTGTGTACTTGTACTCAAGAATACCTACCGTAGGTAGACAGAGAGACCAGGAACCCAATGATGTAGTATAGTTAGTAATTGTGAATTTGTAAGTATATATAGCTATACTCACAAGAGTGGGTTTCAGATCCTGCAACCACCGTATAAACCAGCAGGAAGTTAACTGGTTTTCCAGGTCCTGCCAGATTCTGTATGGTCGCTTTCTTGATTTTGTAGTTTTTAGGGGGAAAAAAATCTATTACCGCCAAAGGAGGTTTATCTGGATGCTTGGAATGATGGAGGCGCCCATGTGTAAAAAAATATATATATAAACTTCTGATAGTTCAAATATAGAATGTATTTTAACTGTTATATATATTTTCATACATGGGCACCTCCACCCTTACAAGTATTCATATAGTAATGAAGTTGATTATGCACTGGCAACGCGTTTTGTGAGTCTAAGCCCACTTCCTCAGGCCAATTGTAGTGCTGTTAAGCCAAACAATGAGCACCTCTCAAATGTATCTCAATGTATGTGACAGCGTATTAAAGGACAACTTAAAATAATCTCATCCACCTAAAAGTTAGAGCTGGATAGTGTACTAATAGAGGGCACAACCTTTCGATGTAGGAGACCAACCTTTGAATTCTAGCTGGCACCAGAACTTAACGATTAAGAAGACCTTGGAAAAGACCCTGTAATGTCACTCGGACAGGCAGCGGTTGGGGGTGGAGCATAGCTGTAATGGAAGGCTTCTGAGGGTCCCATGAGCCTGCAAGTTTGAGGTGCAAAGCAATGCTGCAGCTCAGGTCGTGCGACCATGCTTCTGATTTGCCATTCTCTAGTATTTATTGACTTCATTAGCATATCTAACTTAGTAATAATTTACCACGGGGTGGGGGCGCAAGCTGGAGAATAATTTCAGGTGGAACGGAGCTATGACTGTGGCCAGTGCTTGCCTCGCACTGTTTTTTCTGGATTTCCCAGGTGGCTACAAGTTTTAGAGAACATTTTTGGACAGATTGTCCCGTTGAGTAAAGATTTTTTTGATAGTTTAGAAGTTCCAGCTCCAGCGCTTACAAAAATGTAACATGCCTTAAAAGTCATCTAAACAAGACAGGTGCCAAGTTTGCGTTTGAGAAAGGCAGCCGACAAGTGATGGATTGATATGGATTTTCCTGCTGAAAACACGAAACAATTTTCTCCCAGTTAATGGTGCTGTCATAGCAGCGTCAAATAGTTTTAGAGAGAATCACTCTGCGATATTGCACTGTATAGAAAAGAGCACTCCTGAGGCTTTAACGGTGGACTCCCTACAAATATATTTCTCTCCCTTTCCAAGGTGGATATTATCTATATCATACTAAGGACACCTTCTTTTGCAGGTTTGTAGCGGTTTTGCATAATTCGTGTACTGTCTGATCTGCGTTTCGGAAAGCAGTTGAGACTGCTCTTTTTTGCAGGGTTCTTAAGTGCCTAAAGTCTGGTTTCAGACACGCCGCCATGTAGGTTTGTAGAGCTTAAATATTCCCACAAATAGCTACATTTAAAAAAAAATGACATCTCGAAAACACCTTTTTTATTACAAAAAATTATGAAACCATTACAAAAAAGGACGTTTATTAATGATACCTGTCAGAATTTAAGGTCTACAAGCTGCTTCAATTGTTGTAATCCTAATGGGTCTTCATTTTATCTTGATAAGAGCAGGGCCGGCGCTACCATAGAGGCGAAGGGGGCAATTGCCCCAGGGCCCCAGAGCTTGTAGGGGCCCCCAGTGGCTACAAGAGGAAAAAATTGTTCAAATCGACCTTATAGTTTTTGAGAAAATCGATTTTAAAGTTTCAAAGGGAAAAAAATACACATTTAAAAACCTGCCGACTTTAATGGTTAATAGCAAATCCACCTTAAATGGTAGAAACCCGAAATTTGCATATGTTAAGGAGATCATTGGGAATAAGAGGAAAAAAATATTTTTCAAAAAGACCTTATAGTTTTTGAGAAAATCGATTTTAAAGTTTCAAAGGAAAAAAGTATACTTTTAAATGCGGTAAATGTCACTTTTAGCAGCAAACCTAACGGTAGTGTCATTTTACATGTATCAAAAGAAAAAGCAATAAATTTCCTGATGGGGTTTCCAGGGGGTCCGTACGCAGCCGCAGCGCTTTGGCCAGGGATCGCTATACAGCCGCAATATGGCTGTATGAAGATCCCTGGCATTTTTTCCTATTTTCCCAATTTTTTTTTATGTTTAGAGTGTGGGAATTAAAAAAGAAAATATGTGGGGTCCCCCCTCCTGAAACTTTTTAACCCCTTGTCCCCCATGCAGGCTGGGATAGCCAGAATGTGGAGCTCTGACCGATTGGGGCTTCACATCCTGACTATACCAGCTGCAAAAAAGGTCCCTTAATGACGATTTTTGTTCCGGAGTATCTGTTGGGGGGCCCCCCAGGTTTATTTTGCCCTGGGGCCACATTGTTGCTTAAACCGGCCCTGGATAACAGACCCCCAGATATCTATCCGCACAACCCTAACATAAAAATGTGTTTTTGTAAAATAAAAAAGCAATATACAGTCTGCCACAATTTATTTATTATTATTATAATTATTATTGTTTATTTTTTGCTTGGGTATATCTTAAATACACACACATACTTGCTAAGAAATTACCTAACAATATGATTTTAAAATGTTTTAAAGTTTAATCACTTGATCTCAATATAACTATGGCTGAAAAAAAACAAAACTTCCCATTTGATTATTGCAGTTATTACATGTAACAGCATCATGTGTAAAGAATACATTGTTATAAAGCAGTGCCACCTACTGTTTGGTGATGATCACTGCATGCCTGGACATATAACAATGCCTAGCAGACAGTTAGCAAATGCCTGATGTACAGTATAAGTATATGGGCACATAAGCAGCTTTGTTGTAAACATTAGGAATGAGATGTAGGACATAACATCAGTTGGCAATCCATTAGTGAACATGTGATGTGATTGCACAATCCCACAGCGAATATTTTTGTAACCAAAACAAACATTTTCTTTTGTCACCCCTTCGAATTGCTTACATTCATATTTTGCTGCCTGAAAGAGTTCATTTCTAGGCATAGAAGTGACAGCTTTTGTTGGGAATATAGTAAACATCATTGATAAGCAAATTACAGCAATAACACTTTTTTCCTGACAGAATACAACTTCTGAAGGCACAGAAAGATAAAATACATGAACTATTGACGTTTTTCTAACTGGGGGACACGTAATTGGCTGCCAATGATTATAGACCCTAATACATTCTGCCTACTTTGTAAATGTTTAAAAGGAACCGGAAGTGAGTAAAATTATGTAAAATAAACACATGACGTAGCTGCAAATGAATATTACATACTAACCTCACCGTCAGTTCCTCTCAGAAGCTCACCATTTTCTTCTGACAATGATCCCTTCCAGTTCTGACAATATTTTGTCAGAACTGAAACATACCAGTTGCTGTCAGTTATATATCAGCAGCTGTCAGTTACAACTGAATGTGCAATGTAATGTCCATGTTTCCCTAGGGCTCAAATGGGTTATATTACAGTTTAACAGTGTGCTGACCAGGAAGCTGTTATGGGGTAATGCCATTTTTAAATTGGAGGGCGGAGAATTCCATTGATCACCGTGGACAGATGGGATGCACTAGAGGAGAAAGAGATTGAGGAGTAGACTACACGGGAGGCAAGTATGACCTATGTAGGGTTATTTTGACTTTTTATTTTCAGTTCAGGTTCTCTTTAAATATAAAAGAAAACCCTGGGATACTTAAAGTGACACTGAAAGGAAAAAAAAAACCCTTATAATGAATTGTATGTGTAGTGCGTATAATTAATAGAATATCAGTAGCAAATAAGAGTCTCATGTTTTTATTTTCGGGTATGTTTTTTTATAGGATTGCATAATTCTCATATTTACAAACCACACTGTATTTTGAACTATGAAACAGAGCAGAACTAATGAGCCTTTCAACTTCTCTGTAGTAAAAATCTTACCTGAAGCTGCCTGTTACTATTTCTTTGAAGTATAACTGCCTCAAAAAATAGCACTGTAGCCAACTAAACTGTTCGGAGAGCTCAGAGAAGCTCTTTTGCATAGATAACAAGTGAAGTTTCTTAACTCTTCCTGTACTGGAAACAATATGAGACTGGTTTCTTTGCTACTAACACATTATATCATAAGTTTATTTTCACTTCAGATTCCCTTTAAAAAAATCATTTTTAGGAGTAGGAGGATAAATATAATTGTTTATCTCATCAGTCTATTTTCACCTCGGGTCCACTTTAAGATAGGCAGTGTACACCTGGGCTCTGCCCCCTCCAGGGGGCGCACAGAATCATTAGTGGGTTAGTAATGTGAAAGGCAAGCTTTGTTCATACCAGGGCCAGTTTCTGGGTGTTCTGTGCAGGCTGTTATAGGCCAATCATCCTTCCCCTCAGTTTGAGGATCGGCACATTCTCATGATCTAATGCTGTGTGATGAGCCAGGCATTTCTAAGAAGAATCAATTATATCTTTTTAGTCACGTAAAAGGCTGAAGCGGAGCAAATAATAACCCAGAAAGAGTCTTTCATCTCTAGTGGATAATTATGCGACTCCTCATTCGCTGCGCGGCATTAAAAATGTATTCTATCTGCATAGTTAAAAGGCTGATAAAGCTTAAAGACAACTTGATGAGAATGGAAAGCCGGCTAGTGGCAATGGCAAATATAGATTTTAAGCATAGGAAAGGTCTCCCAAAGTTTTAAAGCAAACCTGGGGAGGAGGGGAGTTTAGTTGCCTCACTAGGTGGTAGGCTCCCCTCCCAAAATGTTCCCCATGTCCCCCACCCTAGATGTGCGGCTCCACTTCACTCACCTGCTCTCAGCGTTCCAGCGACGGGCTCTCCATCCGCCCGTCCAGCTTCCTGCATCCATGGCTACAGTGGTGCCTCATGTGACCTGTTACATGCTGCCGGGTCGCATGAGGTGCTGCTGTAGTCAGAGAGGAAGCAGGTCTTCACATGTGGCTGGTGATTCCCTTGCTAATATGCTGAGAGTGGGTGAGTGATGCGGTGCCAGTGTAGCACATACCTGGCATCCTAGGGATCAGATTCTGCAGGCCAGCAGGGAGGAGGTGCTGTCTTGGAGGAAGCAGGAGGTAAGCGTAGTGCCAGCGGCTGCAATGCACAGCCCGATGAGTCTATCCTGTCTGGTCTGGCTTTGCACACACACATCGGGGGTTTAAGGGGAGGGGCATCCTCACAATATATTGTTCAGGCGGCAAAAAGTCTACAACTGGCCCTGTGTCTGACAACCTTTTGTTGAATGGGTATAGAAGGACCCTGTGCTGCAATAGTGGTTTGTATGAGGATCTGGGAAGTCTCTGGACCACTACCCGTGCTACCCTCCACCATAAATAGACAGCATGTTTAGGGGGGAGAGAACAAATCTCAATAATGCAATTTTTACAGAGTACCCAGATAGCTCACGGTGACCCAGAACCCCTAGGAAAGTACAAGGGTTTCAAAGTGACCAAAAAGCCCTGTTACTGAAAAAGCTATGCTTAATATAAATTTCCCTTCTGTTAAAAACATTTTTTTTTTCCCGTAAAAGTGCTTTTTGGTCTCTTTGAGAACCTTACACTTTCCTAGTGGGTCTGCAGTACATGGAAGAAGAAAGGTTGCTGCATCATGTGGAAGAAGGGGGCTGCTCATTGATGGGGGCGGGGCAGCATAAGCTGATGCAGGAAGCATACATTTAGGCTTGGAAAGGTATGATTTACTTCATTAAATCTTATCTCTGAAACCAAGACCTTATATTTATTGCTATCTTTTAACAATATCCAATAGTAAGATGCATGGTTTTTTTCCATGATGGTTGCCCTTTAAAATAATTTCTTTTAAAATCCCTCCAATGTCTCCGTGCCATCTGGCACTCCATTCCTTTATCTGAATGCACCACTTTGCTGTGGATGGGGTTTTAAAGAGAGTCCTGTCATTTTAAGTGTAGATCTGTTTTGCATTGGCTGCCCATATTCCTCATTTTCTATCAGAGCTACACCACTTATCTGGAGAGGTACTTGAGTTATTTTCAGACAACAGCACAGGAGCAGGTCAATGTATTTCTGGAAACTAATAAACAGGGGGAGATAACTTTAATGTTTTTTTTTTCTGTCCACTTCAGTCATACCGGCATAATGTGTTTGGCAAGAAGCATTAACCTATTGTCTGCAATCCTAGCATACAAAGAGCACTTACTTAATCTCCTTATCCACTTACCTGCTCTTTCTGTACTTTGTCCTAACTCAGCTGTCCACTGAGCTAATCTCCCTGTCTTCTGAGCTAATCTCGCTGTCCTCCAACATGCAATCTAACCTCTCTGTCCTCAGACCTAACCTCTCTTTCCTTTGACCTTACCTCATCTTCCTCTGACCTCTGACTAGTGCCTCACATAGTACTGGGCACAAGTAATTATCACTGCCCCTCATGCCACAATGTCACACATCCTGCTAAGGAAAAACGTGTGTACTGTAGTCTTTTCTATCATAGTGCTCCTATATGCAGTCCTCTCCATCATTGTGCTCCTGGATATAGTCCCCTCCATCCTAGTGCTCCTATATGTAGTCCTCTCCATCATTGTGCTCCTGGATATAGTCCCCTCCATCATAGTGCTCCTATATGTAGTCCTCTCCATCATTGTGCACCTGGATATAGTCCCCTCCATCATAGTGCTCCTATATGTAGTCCTCTCCATCATTGTGCTCCTGGATATAGTCCCCTCCATCATAGTGCTCCTATATGTAGTCCTCTCCATCATTGTGCACCTGGATATAGTCCCCTCCATCATAGTGCTCCTATATGTAGTCCTCTCCATCATTGTGCTCCTGGATATAGTCCCCTCCATCATAGTGCTCCTATATGCAGTCCTCTCCATCATTGTGCTCCAGGATATAGTCCCCTCCATCATAGTGCTCCTATATGTAGTCCTCTCCATCATTGTGCTCCTGGATATAGTCACCTCCATCATAGTGCTCCTATATGCAGTCCTCTCCATCATTGTGCGCTTGGATATAGTCCCCTCCATCATAGAGCTCCTATATGCAGTCCTCTCCATCATTGTGCTCCTGGATATAGTCCCCTCCATCATAGTGCTCCTATATGTAGTCCTCTCCATCATTGTGCACCTGGATATAGTCCCCTCCATCATAGTGCTCCTATATGTAGTCCTCTCCATCATTGTGCTCCTGGATATAGTCCCCTCCATCATAGTGCTCCTATATGCAGTCCTCTCCATCATTGTGCTCTTGGATATGGTCCCCTCCATCATAGTGCTCCTATATGCAGTCCTCTCCATCATTGTGCTCCTGGATATAGTCCCCTCCATCATAGTGCTCCTATATGTAGTCCTCTCCATCATTGTGCACCTGGATATAGTCCCCTCCATCATAGTGCTCCTATATGTAGTCCTCTCCATCATTGTGCTCCTGGATATAGTCCCCTCCACCATAGTGCTCCTATATGCAGTCCTCTCCATCATTGTGCTCTTGGATATAGTCCCCTACATCATAGTGCTCCTATATGCAGTCCTCTCCATCATTGTGCTCCTGGATATAGTCACCTCCATCATAGCGCTCCTGAATATGGTTCCCATCCAGCATAGTGCTCTTATATCTTCTCCTCCTCATCATTGTGCTCCTGGATACTGTCCTCTCCATCATAGTGCTCCTGTGTATGGTCCCCATCCAGCATAGCGCTCTTAGATTTAGTCCTCTTCATCATAGTGCTTCTTTAATATGGTCCCCATTCATCACAGTGCTCCTATATGTAGTCCTCTCTATCATTGTGCTCCTAGATATAGTTCTTTCTATCATAGTGCTCTTCATTATAGTCCCCTCCATCATAGTGCTCTGGTAATATGGTCCTCATCAAGCATAGTGCTCTTAGATGTGGTCCTCTACACATATTGCTCCATGGTCCTTTTCATCATGGTGCATCTGGATATAGTCCCCTCCATCATAGTGCTCCTAAATATGGTCCATCTCCATCATAGTGCTCCTAGATATTGTCCTCTCCACCATAGTTCTCCTTTATGTGGTCATCTACACATAGTGTTCCTGGATATGGTCCTCTTCATCATGGTGCTCCTAGGTGTAGTCCTCTTAGTCTTCAACATATAATTCTTATATATAGAATAAAGAAAGTAAATTGGAGAAATGTGTCTCTCATGGATTCCTAACAGTAATTTAAGAGTGGGTACTTAAATTATAACAAGCCATTGGGGTAGTTTCTCTGAAAGACAGAAGTATAATATATAATATATCCATAGTTGACAGAACTGACTGACAAATGCAGAAATTGGATAAAAACAGGTGCCAAAAATGATAAAATACACAAAAAAACTGTTTAAAATGGGAGGTACTGGTGGACTTGCCTTCCAACAGAAAACACAAATGGTCTAATTTGAGAAGAACAATACAATCTTTACTGGAGCACACTCCACTTTGTGACGTGTTTCCCAGGCAGAACCCGCTTCTTCAGGGAGTATGGGAGCAATTGTATTGCATGCTCTTAGCGCTGGACACCTCCATCAAAAACATGTAGTTCATCTGTCCTGTAGCTGGCGATATACTGCCATTGTGGGTCTGTGTAATACACACAAATAGTTGAAGGATGTGAAGTTCCTCTCGATGTTCCAAAGGTATCAAATTCTTTATTAATGCAGGTCACACACAGAATAAAAGTTTGCTAACATGTTTCAGACACACATTGGTCCTTAATCATAGCATAGATCCAAATAAAATCACACAGATTATATATAAAAAGGCAACACCCAATCCTCCCACAGCCAATTGAGAGAAACGCCCAAAAGGGGAGGAAAGAATCTGCTAGGCTGAAAAGGGGGGGGGGGAGGGGGAAGGTTCCACAGTGTAATTGAAATCAAAATAACATGATATATCAATTAAGGAAAAAAGGGAGGGAAGGGGATTTGAAGTATTCACACACAGCACATGGATAGATTAATAGTTGGCATATAATACACACAAATAGGGGCATCCATAAAAACGATCAATGGTGGTTGCTGGCTAGCCATTAATAGTCATATGAATATTATGTTGCTAAACATTTTCACATGTAACATCTGATTATGGAGGTTTATGGCTGCTTAGATTTACATGAATGGGTATGGCACTGATTGGGTGCTGAACCACCTTCATGCCCAAATGTCTCCTGGCATCCTCAGAAACAACTGAAAGAGGGCAAGTCCACAGATGCCAAACATCTGGGTGAACCAGGCCTATTCTTCTTTCTGATTAGCCATTGCAGGTAGTTGTTGTCCATGCAAAGTCAACGATGGCCAATCAGAAGCCGGTGTGGTACACAGCATGATTGAAAAATAAGTTTACCGGTTGCACGGGCATCTCTGCTGATCTGCAGAGAAGATATATTGACAACGTACAGCCTGGAGAATATCTAAACATTCAATTAACATGCACATTTTCACTAAACTGCAAGGAACCGAAATGTCAAAAGCAGCTGCAAGGGGGTAGATCAAGAGGTCCTTGATAAAAAAAAACACCCAAGAGGGGAACGGGAGCCCAGTATAGTGTACTACGTAGTGACTGGTGGAGTAATGGGTATATGAAAAGGAGGTATTCACAAACCCGGGTTGCCAATTGGCAACCACCTTCAGCGCATTTAGGGAACGCCCGTCCTCTCTCCGGTAAGTGGATGGCCTCTTGATAGGGAGGTCACTTTTTTCACAAAAGAACAGAATACCCATGCAACTCAGGGTGACCCAAAACCACTAGGAAAGTATAGAGGACTAAAAGAGACTGAAACACGGAGCTTTCACGAAAGAAAAGATACTAAAGTCTCGTCCCTCCATTGGAGAGTAACACAGATGCAACTAGGGGATGAGAGGAGTCCGGTGGTGGATGGTTGTTACCTTTGTCTCTCTAGGCACCTTATTCACCTGAGGAAGTGAGCATTTTTGCCCACGAAGTGCATTGTGTTGCAACTATTGTAGACATCTCTACGTAAGCTGCCCCTTACCTTATACAGTGGAGGAAATAATTATTTGACCCCTCACTGATTTTGTAAGTTTGTCCAATGACAAAGAAATGAAAAGTCTCAGAACAGTATCATTTCAATGGTAGGTTTATTTTAACAGTGGCAGATAGCACATCAAAAGGAAAATCGAAAAAATAACCTTAAATAAAAGATAGCAACTGATTTGCATTTCATTGAGTGAAATACGTTTTTGAACCATCGAACAATAAAAGACTTAATACTTAGTGGAAAAACCCTTGTTTGCAAGCACAGAGGTCAAACGTTTCTTGTAATTGATGACCAAGTTTGCACACATTTTAGGAGGAATGTCGGTCCACTCCTCTTTGCAGATCATCTCTAAATCCCTAAGGTTTCGAGGCTGTCTCTGTGCAACTCTGAGCTTGAGCTCCCTCCATAGGTTTTCTATTGGATTAAGGTCCGGAGACTGACTAGGCCACTCCATGACCTTAATGTGCTTCTTCTTGAGCCACTCCTTTGTTGCCTTTACTGTATGTGTTGGGTCATTGTCGTGCTGGAACACCCATCCACGACCCATTTTCAGTTTCCTGGCAGAGGGAAGGAGGTTGTCGTTCAGGATTTCACGATACATGGCTCCGTCCATTTTCCCGTTAATGCAAATAAGTTGTCCTGTGCCCTTAGCAGAAAAACACCGCCAAAGCAAAATGTTTCCACCCCCATGCTTGACGATGTTTTGGGGGTCATAGGCAGCATTTTTCTTCCTCCAAACACAGCGAGTTGAGTTAATGCCAAAGACCTCTATTTTGGTCTCATCAGACCACAGCACCTTCTCACAGTCACTCACAGAATCATTCAGGTGTTCATTGGCAAACTTCAGACGGGCCTGCACATGTGCCTTCTTGAGCAGGGGGACCTTGCGAGCCCTGCAGGATTTTAATCCATTGCGGTGTAATGTGTTTCCAATGGTTTTCTTGGTGACTGTGGTCCCTGCTAATTTGAGGTCATTCACTAACTCCTCCCGTGTAGTTCTAGGATGCTTTTTCACCTTTCTCAGAACCATTGACACCCCACGAGGTGAGATCTTGCGTGGAGCCCCAGAGCGAGGTCGATTGATGGTCATTTTGTGCTCCTTCTATTTTCGAACAATCGCACCAACAGTTGTCACCTTCTCTCCCAGCTTCTTGCTAATGGTTTTGTAGCCCATTCCAGCCTTGTGCAGGTCTACAATTTTGTCTCTGACATCCTTGGACAGCTCTTTGGTCTTTCCCGTGTTGGAGAGTTTGGAGTCTGCTTGATTGATTGATTCTGTGGACAGGTGTCTTTTATACAGGTGACTAGTTAAGACAGGTGTCCTTAATGAGGGTGACTAATTGATTAGAAGTGTCTAACCACTCTGTGGGAGCCAGAACTCTTAATGGTTGGTAGGGGTTCAAAAACTTATTTCACTCAATGACATGCAAATCAGTTGCTGTCTTTTATTTAAGGTTATTTTTTCGATTTTCCTTTTGATGTGCTATCTGCCACTGTTAAAATAAACCTACCATTGAAATGATACTGTTCTGAGACTTTTCATTTCTTTGTCATTGGACAAACTTACAAAATCAGTGAGGGGTCAAATAATTATTTCCTCCACTGTATAAACTGTTTATCATCCATACACCAATCAAGCGCCTTTTACCAGACTAGATGCAAAAGCAGCAGCAGGTGATAATCGGGCGGCTGGTTTATTAACCAGCAGCTAGAGGACCTTGATTGGGTAAATGTAACTTTCTCCATCCTTTTGTATATAAGGAGAACATTGCACTCTGGCCTTTGAAAAAGCAGGAAGTTCTGGGCTTAGGGCACATTTGTCCATGTTTTTAACTTACGATCGTGTGTGGTGTGTGTGTGTCCACCGTGTCTGCTTATATTTTGGCTTTTGTAGTTAAGCTGAGAGGGTGTTTCTGTTGGCACCACTGATGATATTTCTCTTTGTGACTCCCATTTTTTATACAGAAGCTCAGAAGAGACCATACTATGCAGACTACTCTCCATCCCGCCGCTACATCCATGCCATGTGCACCAGCCACTACCTGGACCTCTTCATCACCTTCATCATTGGCATCAATGTGATCACCATGTCCATGGAGCATTTCGCCCAGCCCAAGGTATGTGTCTGTGTTCTTCTTTTGGCCCGGGGTCCGTGTGACATTAAAACGTGTCCCTGGGCAGTAGGCTTGAAAACAGAATGATCCTGCAGAAGGGAATTTCCGTTTGGTAGGTCTTCCCATTGCAAGACAAATCTCAGAGTCTAACAAAGTATACCCTGGCATGGTCGCAAAGCACTGGATCTCAAATTAGTTTCTCTCAAATCACCAAAGCCTCTTCACGTGTCTAAAACTTCCTCTAACCTGTCTCACTAGGAAACACGTCAAAAGCTAATTCTTGACCTGGTACCTTAACCAGCCTAACTCTCTAAATTTCTCATATACCAAAGCCCCCTCTGTTGGGGAGGTTGTAAGAGTGGTAGGTACACGCAGATAGGCATCTGGTATAACAAGTTGGAACTCTTTACTGAAGACAAGTTCAGATATAAATCATACTCAACCATAAAATGCATCTTAAAACAGAGGAACATAGAATGGATACAGGAAATCACAATACCATAGAGATCATTGCTGCACTTTGCATACACAGTGACATCTTGTGGTTGCTTTAATATATTACAGTGTACGTCTTCCTGTTGATACTTCCAACAGTAACATGCAAAGGTTGTTAGTCCGCATTTTTGGGATTATCCCCTTACTCAGCATCTTTGGGTAACTAGAAAAAACCTCTTCCTTCCCCTTCTACAATTTTAATATGTATCCTTTAGTTTTATTAATGTTTTAAACTGGTACCTTTATTGTTAGTTATGTTGTTATGGTAACATTTATGCATATAACCTTATGGTACATTCTCAGCTGCACCAATGCTTCCTTGTCATAAAAATAGTACTCCTTATAGCCCCTTCCCCATAAGGGAAAGTCTGCTTCTCTCCACTTTCACCCATATCCCAATGTAGGAAGTTGGCCAATCGCCCCTACAGAACCTCACCTCCATCTACGTTGCATATACCCTTCCCCCTCTACCGGCACTCTGGCCAATCTTGTGTCTATTTTAACAGTTCCTAAACCATCAATGTGGCTGAGCTTTCATTTTAGTACCAAACGTATTTCTTGTTTCTTTACAAGCATGCGATTCTCCTACTTGTGTACTTCTCACTAGTAAAGATTTTGATTACATACGCATGGTTCTTTTGTTGTTGTTTGCCAAACTTAAAGTGAAACTGAAGGGAAAAAGAGCCCCTGGTGGATACCTACCTCGGGAGGGAAAGGCCTCAGGACCAGGCTTCACTGTCCTCCTCAGCAGAGGCGATCCAGCGTTGGAACCCCCGAAAGTTTGCTTGTCGCCACTGCATACATGCGCACTAGCGGCTCTCCACTCAGGCTCTGGCAGAAATAGCCGAGCCTGATCGGGTCCACTCTACCGTACAAGTTCATCTATTTTCACCGGAGCCCGAGCAGAGAGCCGCTAGTGCGTCTACACAAGCTTCTGTTATTGGGGTTTTTTTTGTGCGGGAGTGCCAGCTCGGGATCGGGCCGTCTGAGGGGGACAGAGGTAGTTTCGGTAGGATCCAGAGGCTTCCCCTTTCCCGAGGTAAGTATCAGTTTCTTTCATTTTTATTACATTCCAGATTCTCTTGTCCTGTGCAAGAGTTCAAGTTCTCTTTAACTGTTAGCATACTAATTTCTAATGCTAACACTGTATAGTTTGCTTAGATACATGGATAGATTCTGGTGCATGATTTCAGCTGGAATTTATAAAGATAGTTGGGTATGTATTTCAGGTAATAGACCATGTACACTATAATAACTTGTATTGTGACCAGTGATCCCTGTGCAGAGATATTCAGCATGTGCTGTCCTATGGGGGGGAAGAGAAAGGCTGAGGAAGTTATGAATTGGAGGAATAGAGCACCAGTTACCAAACTGCTATTCTTGAGTTGAGTCAGCAAGGGGCATTACTAGAACCCTGAAAGTTATGGCGCACCAAGGAGAAGGGAAGGGTGCGGCATGTGAAGAGTGCTAAAAATGGGTGTGACCATGAGTGGATGTGGGTGGAGCCAAATAATGGTGTAACTCGGAGGCAGTAGTAACACCATTAGTTGGCTCCATCAGTTTCCTCCCAAAAAACAGGTTGGGCAAAGGGACTGTAAAGGTAATTAGACCTTTTCACCCCTCCGCTCCCCAAAAACATTCACATAATAAATCTATGCTTCCCATTCTTCGAGCCCTGACAAATGGGGCACAGTGGGCGGAGATTTGTGGCTATAGCCCTGGGTCCCGCCCCTGACAACGTGCCTGGAGTCCGCTAAATAGGATGATGGAATGCTTGTGCAGATATCACACAGTCACCCTACTGGGTCATAAGCAAGAATTTCAAGCAGCAGTTATCGGATTCCTGTACTGGGCTTACATGAGAACTTCATAACGTGTCTTAAGAATGGGTGTTTATTTTTTATGGAACAGTTTTGTAATTTATACCTTGTTAAAATTATTTGATAATATAAAATGATTTGATATCATCTAAAGTACAGTGGCCCTCATAAATATAAAATATATTAAAACAGTTTAAAAGGTGATAGCGGTGGACTTACCTCTGAGAAAGGACACAAATGGTCTCATTCAAAGTAAAAAGTCTTATTCAGAAACTCCAGTATGCTGCGCCGCGTTTCGTGGGAACAGTCTGCTTCCTCGGGCAATATAGGTTGGAACAGGCCTAGGCAAACTTGGCCCTCCAGCTGTTAAGGAACTAAAAGTCCCACAACGCATTTGCCTTTGAGTCATAACTGTGGCTGTAAGACTTCTGCAATGCATTGAGGGCCAAGTTTGCCCATGCCAGGGTTGGAATGTCTAGATTGGATCTCTATGAGCTCAGTGCTTCTGTCTTAAACTGATTTGCCCTTCGTGAGTTAGAATCACAAGTTTTGAGCTAAAAACACACTTTAGACATTCCTCAGTCAAAATGATTCTTCCCAATCATGTTGGCCAAAAGGCTAGAATATGTGCAAGTGTCTCTTGACATCACTGGCCTCCCCTGTAGAGATACAGCTGGATCGATTGCTCACGCCTAACACCCATTGTCCCTGAATGATGGATGTTACTTGCGCGTACGTTAAAAAGGGGCGCTGGGAAAAAAGGGCGCGGGGTTTTAAACGATAAGCATGGATAACGTTTAAAAATGAATTGTACTGTATTTCGTTTAAAATTAATGTTTTATAAAGTTATAAATCATTAAATAATGTGCATGAAATCGGCAATTGTAAAAACGTTAATCTTCCGTTTAAATAGTGAAACGTATAATAACGTTTAAAAATTTTTTTTACTAAGTAACCCTCCCTGTACCTACCCCTAACCCCTAGACCCCCCTGTTGGTGCCTAAACCTAAGACCCCCCTGTTGGTGCCTAAACCTAAGACCCCCCTGTTGGTGCCTAAACCTAAGACCCTCCTTAGTGATCACTGTATTGTGTGTAGAATAATGTTTTAAAAACAGTAAGGGATAAAATATATTACAATTTACATTACGTACTGATCGCTTTATTTTGTGAATAATAATGTTTTACAAACACTAAGGGATAACTTTTAAAATAATGTTTTATTGAAATAGGAAACGTAAATCATCACAAGCAGTTATTAAACATGAAAAATCTTCGGGCCCCGTTGGTAAACGTTATTATTCTCGGGCGCCCTTTTTCCCTGTTCGGTGCCCAGTAAACGATAATTATTATGGGAGTGAATGGCGGCGCCCGATTTGTCCACTAGCCTCCTGCGCCCTTTTTTACTGTTACCGTTACTTGCTCCTCCTCCTCTCATTGTACGCATGCACACTGCTCCCTCGGGGCGTACCTATGAATCGGCCGCCAGGAAACTTGGGCGCAGGATAAAGCCAATATATTACTAACTCTGCTCCTGCACAAGTCCTGGCGGTGTTAATTGCTATCCCCCCTCCTGGTTAACGTGGATAGTGGGGAATGATGTAATTCGGCTTCTAGTTATTCCTGGAGGCCGAATTACAGTGTTTTAAAAGTAACTAAAGTGCCGTCCTCTGACAGCTCCAAAGTTACTCACTGTGCGCTGCTATAGCCTGCTATATTCCTATTATGGCCTTTGGTGGTGCCCACAGCGCCCAAATCTCCTGCACTGTTTTAACAGTGCTTGCCGCGGGGAGCCGACCAGCATGTCGGTACAGCTATCACACATAAACTGCTTCTCAAAATAATCCCTGTAGTTAGCTTCAGGCAACAGGAAAATAGTGTGTGTGGATAACTATAAATCTCCTCCCACACCAGATGGCCGACTCACCTATTTGAATGAGTTTATAGATAAGAAATAGATTTGGACACTTAAAGGACAACCTGAAGTGAGAGGGGTATGGAGGCTGCCATATGTATTTCCTTTTTAACAATGCATATTGCCTGGCATTCCTGCTGATCTTTCATGTATTAGAAGTGTCTGAATCACACACATGAAACAATCCTGTCAGATTTTTGTCAGAAACATCTGATCGGCATGTTTGTTTGGGGTCTATGGCTAAACGTATTAGAGGCAGGGGACCAGCATTACAGCCAGGCAATCTGCATTGTTTAAGCCATTACCAGCTTCAATAGAGTTATCTAGTTTAAGATAAGTGCACTGTGTTTAACCTCAGTTGGCTGAACTCGTTGTGCTGTAAATTCTTGGAATGCTTTGATCTCTCTCTCTGCAAGCAGAAGTCCCCTATTATCATCTCACACTGCCCCCTAATGATAAGTGGTCACAAATACACATTACAGCAGTACTAATTACAAGTAAGGAAATATAACAATTATGAAAAAAAATGTGCTAAAATAAATGGGCCTGGAGCACTTGCAAGCCTCTAAAAAACTTGCTGCTAAAGGGTTAAATATGGCAGCCTCCTTGTCCCTCTCACTTTAGTTGTCCTTTAAGCATGGGGAGGGGAGCACAGACAAGGAAACTAGGAAAATATCCCTATGGCCCCTGCATCCACATTGATGAGCAGTTTTTCCATGTATAAAGCTCTCTGTATACTGATGTCAGGTTACGTAATAGGCCGCATACAGATAGATCTGCTGCACGTGTTCTGTTGGCATGGGGTGCTGCTGTGAAGTCTTTGTCCTGACGAGAACAAACATGTAGGGAACAGAAGAAGCTCTGCTGCCCTTACAGACTCCCATCCTAGAAGTGGGGTCATGTAGTTCATGCAATGGTTTAATCTCAGCAGAAACAGATGGAATCATCATGATGTGAAAATGGCTAATCTCTGCATGTTCCTCTCTCTCTCTCCCCCTCCTTCCCAAAGTCCCTGGAAGACGCGCTGAAATACTGCAACTACTTCTTCACCGTTGTCTTCGTCTTAGAGGCTCTTCTCAAGTTGATTGCATTCGGATTTCGAAGATTTTTTAAAGACAGGTACGTCAGAGCTGTTATATAGCAGATTATTATTATTTCACTTAGCAGGAGCGAAATGTGGATGTGTATGACTGCATTGAGGAGCCTGCAGATCACAGCTGCTTATAAGGGGAGAGACAGCAGCGGCGTTTCAGGATACCTCAGCATGTACAGCTGGCCATACTTCCCAACCTTTTGAGATGAAAAAGAGGGACACTTTAAGACACGGCCCTGCCACGGCCATGTGACACGGCTGTCCCCTCTGTAGTCCAGGAATTGATCGGCTGTCATAGGCTGAAGCTTATGACAGCCGATCACGCTGATTGGCTGGCGGGGGGAGGGAGGGATGAAGGGGGGAATATAAAATAAATTTAAAAAATCGTTAAATTTATTTTAAAAAATAATGTAATAAATATTTATAAAAAAACAAACAAACATTGGGGAAGCGATCAGACCCCACCAACAGAGAGCTCTGTTAGTGGGGAGAAAAGGGAGAGGGAATCACTTGTGTGTTGAGTTGTGCGGCCCTGCAGCTAGGCCTTAAAGCTGCAGTGGCCCAATTAGTAAAAAATGGCCTGGTCTTTAGGGGGGTATAACACCACCATCCTCAAGTGGTTAAAGGGTGAGAATAAAGTTTGGAGTCAATTAAAGTGAACCAGAGATGAATAAAGCCCCATCCGCCTGGATCGCTTCCACGCCGTCGTCCTCTGCTGTTCGCAGCTACGGAAACTGGGTCCCCGCACTTCGGTCAGTCGGACCCAGTCCTGCGTAGGCTGGCTCCGATGACATCAGTGATGGGACCCGGTTCTCGTAGGACGACAGCATGGGAACGATCCAGGCGGATGGGGCTGGAGGAAGTCCCAGGTATGTATAAAATATTTTTAATTATTCATCTCTGGTTCCCTTTAAGTACATGTAGTGTATACAGCTGGGCAGTGTACCTAAGATAGAGTAGCTTAGAGACAGCTTGGTGGAGGAAAGTCTGCAAGATGCCCCTGCTTCATGGATGCACCAGGTTTAGCATATATTGTTTTTCCCTGATTTTTGTACTCTGAATTTAGGTGTGTCTTATAGTCTTGTAGTTCGGAAAATACAGTACCTAAAAATAGTTACTGAAATTTTAGTTTTTGTATAATCCTTCTTTAAAGGCTTAAATATAGGTTGCATGTCTTTTTTTAAAGGGACCCTGAAAAAAAAATCTGGACTTACTGGTGCTTCCTCCACCGGCCCGTAGCCCGCAAGATCCCTCAGCATCCTCTGGGTCCTCTCTGTGGTCCCGAGCAGCTCCGTTAACCCAGGGACTTCGGCTGAAGTCATGCGCATGCGTGGTTCAGTCTTTCAAGAACCGCACATTTGCAGGACGCTTACGCTGACCGTCGTGATGACACTGCATTGCACAGATGGGCCACGAATGCCGCCAGCGGGACCACATAGGGGACTCAGAGGGTGCAGAGGGACCTCACGGGCTATGGGGGGCTGGAGGAAGCCCCAGGTAAGTCCAGATTTGCTTTTTTCTATTTACCACTGTTCAGGGTTCCTTTAAATTCACAATATTTTTTTTATTTTATTCTAATAATAAAAGGATTAGAAGGAGGGAACATATGATTGACAAATGGTTTGCAGCGACACTAGAGATGTGTAAGTAATACAATACTGATCTTTGAACAAGTTGAGGAACTCTCCTCTCAATACATTATTGAACATTATTGCGGCCCAGGCTGGCTTAGTTCCAACATTTCGAATGTAGCGAAGCATTTTCGCCAGGTCCATGGTGGCAATATGGCTTCTTTCTCCTTCCATGGCCTGGAAAGGATCCTCCCAGCTCAGAGAGGGGGGGGGGGGGATTTGACTAAATGACTTACTAGCCGAGAGGCTTTATGGATCTTTAGACTAGGCACGAGAATTCCTAAGGGTTTAAATTCCCATTGGGATTTAGCATTGATAACTTAATGTGGAGTTGCTCCTTTGTCCTTGTTCTCTTTGCTCTTATATTGTCTGTTTTTATTTATTTTATGAGCTTTTTCTATATATTTTTAAATAAAACAGACAGAATGTAGACATACCGTATAGGACACATTACCAGAGAGAGTTGTTTCCCTTTGAGATGTGAATATTCCTTCCTGGATGTGGTGACTAAGGGGAGTGTCTGTATTTGCGGGACCTCCCCCACCACAGGAGGATGGTATATATGGTGTCTAGTGTCATTGATTTTTTAGCTATGAGTAAGAACCTTTGGGTTCGAAAGATGTCAGCTATATGATGTGTGATTCGGTGTGGATACGCATACCTCCCAAAATTTTAAAATAAGAAACCGGGACACTGGCCACACCCCCTAACCACACCCCCTAACCACACCCCCAACACGCCTACCAACTTTTTTTGAAGATTTTTTTAATTTTATTAATATTTATGCCCTTATATTTTGTTTTAATAAATATACCCTCATACACCCTGCCCGTGGGTGGGGAGGAGGGTAAGGGTGCCCATGGGTAGGGAGGAGGGTGAGGATGGGTGCCACTACAAAAAAAAAAATGATCGAGGCGGCAGCCGCGCCTAAGTGGTATGCGGGATGCGGCAATATCATTACTACCTCCCCCCCTCCTTCCCTTGAGATCTGCCCCCCTGTGTCCCCCATAGCAGAGTGCGCAGCGAGCGGAGCGGGCTGTCATCTTACCTGCGTCCATGCACGCATACCGATGTCTTTATCCTGCTTCCTGTGACGTCACAGGAAGCAGAGTGAAGCCGGACATCGGTATGCGTGCATGGACGCAGGTAAGATGACAGCCCGCTCCGCTCGCTGCGCACTCTGCTATGGGGGACACAGGGGGGCAGATCTCAAGGGAAGGAGGGAGGGAGTTAGTAATGATATTGCCGCATCCCGCATACCACTTAGGCGCGGCTGGCGCCTCGATCATTTTTTTTTTTTACTGCTGCCCACTGCCGCCCGAGACTTGGGGGGCTCATACCGTGACAGCGGGAGAGCTCCCCCAAATCGTGACGGTCCCGACGAGATCGGGATGGTTGGGTCCTATGGGATACGTCCATAATAAAGGAACTTGACTCAAGGGATATCGTGCGGACACCCTCCTTTTTTGCTTCTGTCCTGTTGGATTGGCCTGTCCTGGGTCCGGCACTGTCCCGGGGAGGTGTGAGCGTTTTTTTGGTGATTTCTACTCCTCTCAATACAGATGTACATGAATATATAATCTCAACATGAAAGCATGGCAAGCAATACATAGGAGAAGACTCCACTGCATAGTGCCATTGAGGAAAAGGATGGAGTATTGGGGGAATGAAGTAGATGAGAGGAAATAGAGTATATAAGAAAAAGCAAGGAAGAATGACCTGTGGGGTTGACAAACGAATGGTCTCCCAGGTCTGGAGCTCATAGCGCTATAGGAGACATGATTTTTACTATGTGAAATTCCTTTGAATCCTTGAAATAGAACCAGCTTGCCCAGATTGTCACAAAGGCTTCAGTCTTTTTCTTGGGCAGATAACAGAAGTTCTTTCATTCTTTGAATCTGATCTAATTCTTGAAATCAGCGATTGAAGGAGTCTGCTGGGACCTCGATAGTCTAGGAATTACAGCTGTGCCTGCAGATAGCATGTGGCAGATGAGAGATTTGCAGATCTTAGGAATGGCTGTAGGCAAGAGGCTTAGGAAAAGGCATTCTGGTGTGCTGTCAAGATGGTGTGTTGTTACTTTTATTATGGAGCAAACTTTACACCGGAATCTTTTACTTGAATTGCCTCTCCACCAGACATGGAGCATGGTACATATAGATTTATTGCAATGCCAACTTGCATCGAAGACTGCTGGGGTTATTTTATGGAAAAAAGCTGTAGTTTTAGAACGCCCTGAGATCATCTTTCCTTGGATTTTAGTTGTGATGGAGCGCTTGGGTGTTAGTTAGACCTTTTTGCCACTCCCGAGGAATGGTCCATACCCAGCTCCGTCTACCAGCACTCCTTAACCACTTCAGCCTGAGGGCTGTTTTCACTTTAGCAGAAGCAATTTTCCCGTCAGCACTCCTCCCATTCATTCGCCAATCACTTTATCACTACTTATCCCAGCTAAGCGATCTATATCTTGTTTTTTTTTCACCACAAATTAGGCTTTTTGGGGGCGATACTTTTTTCCAGTAATTACTTCATTTTCTATGCATTTTATAGGGGAATGCAGGGGAAAAATGAAAAACCTCACCAAACCTCCAATTCCCCTATAGTTTTAAAATAAACAATGCAGTATCATCCCTAATTCAAACCTTCTTGCTATTGATCCTTTGTATCTCTTTCCTGCTCTCAGAAGCCATTTACTGCCTGGAAAGTGTTCTATGGCTGTAATTCCTTATCATTGAGAGCTACTCTATTGTTCGACCCAGTTCCACCAGACAGAAACTGTCACTTGCATACCTGATGTTTAATTCTTTCAGACAGAGAAAAAAAACACAGCATACTTATTTTTGTGCTTGGCACTGTACATCTACTTGTCTATCTCATCATGTCACGTCACCTAAGATTTTTTTTTTTGTCAGAAAGACCGCAGCCTCTGATAAAAAGCAGTCAGTTTTTCTGCCGGGGACTTACATCAATACTTACAATACTTACATCTTACTTACATCTACGTTCCCATTCATTGATCTCCGGGCTACCGGTGGACGACACGGGCTCGCGCAACAGCAAGGTAGCAGCCGCCTAGACGTGACGATCTTGTCCAGGAGGCAGGAATGGTTAAGGTACACCTGCAGCAAGAGGTATATGAACGCTGCAATATTTATTTCCTTTTAAATAATACCAGTTGCCTGGCAGTCCTGCTGATCTATTTGACTGCAGTAGTATTTGGATCAGACACCTAAAACATGCAGCCAATCTTGTCAGGTTTTTGTCAGAAACACCTGATCTGCTGCATGCTTGTTCAGAGTCTGTGGCTAAAAGCATTAGAGACAGAGGATCAGCAGGATAGCCAGGCAACTGATACTGTTTACAAGGAAAACAATATATCAGCCTCTACTGTACATTCTTCTCGCTTCACTTGTCCTTTTAGGCTAGCATTTTAATCGTATTGTCTCTGGCCTCTCTATAGGCAGTAAAAACAACCTGTTCTCTATGTATGATTAAATGTAGGAATTCTTGGGTTCTAGTTGCTATAAGAAATGAAATAGATTTTTTTACAATCAATGGTCTGGAGCACTTGTAAGATGTTAATTAAATTGGGGGTTAAAAGGTTAAAGCGCAACTAAATTGAAGCTTGAACAGGGCAAATTCTGAAAGCAATCATGCTAATTAATGGAAATTATTAGTATTTCCTTTGGCTTTGAACTTTTCCTATTTAAAAATCCATTATGTAACTGTGCTTGCTGCAGCCATGCACCTGCCCAGAAAGGTTTAAAGTGAAATTGCAGTCAAATATCCCCTTCTGCTCCCGTAAATTAGACACATCATTATAACTTCTAAGCACAAACTCTTTTGTAGGAGCCTAATAAAGTTTGATCTATTCATTCCCCTGGGAGCCTTGTTAATGCTGCACTGAGCTCTTCACACTGTCATTTGTTTCTGCGGTGCTTGATTAGTAGCAGGGAGCGTCTGTGTGCAAGCTACACTGAGAGAGCTTTTACTTCAGAAAAATAGCGTAGCGCTTACAAATACAACTGGATATTACATTATTATGCAAGATTTCTGCTTCCAGACCAGTCTTAAAGAAAGGTAGTAGTACTGGAAAATATAAATCAATATATTGCAAAGATAGATCAAGAAATGATTGATATTCCCAGTGTAATTCATTCATGTTGTTGGATCCGCTGTTAGCCTGCAGGTGGTCATTACCTTTACTAATGGCAGACGAGGAAAAAAAAACAGCACCTACTGCCATTATCTATAAACACACCCACCAACAATGTGATAGACTAAAAGGATATGTGTGTGTGTGTGTGTGTGTGTGTGTGTGTATACAGTATGTATATGCACAGAGGGAGATGCTGCTTGCTTGGCAGCTAGGAAACAGACGTTATTTCCCACAATGCAACACGGTTCACAGGCAGGAAACTGTCATGGCCCTGACATCACACTGTGGGAGGGGTTTCTCCACAATACCAGCCATACAGATGTCCCTGTTAATCTGTCCAAAAACAGGTAAAGCTTTCTTGTGGGAAAGGGGGTATCAGCTATTTTTTTGAAATGAAGTTCAATTCTGGACTAAAGTTCCTCTTTAACCACTTAAGCTCTCAGTCGTTTTCACTTTATGCATCAGAGCAATGTTCACCTCCCATTCATTAGCCTATAACTTTATCACTACTTATCACAATGATCTGATCTATATCTTGTTTTTTCCGCCACCAATTAGGCTTTCTTTGGGTGGTACATTTTGCTAAGAGCCACTTTACTGTAAATGCATTTCAACACGAAGAATAAGAAAAAACTGAAAAAATTCATTATTTGTCAGTTTTCGTCCATTATAGTTTTAAAATAATACATGCCTCCATAATTAAAACTCACGTATTGTATTTATCCATTTGTCCCGGTTATTACACCGTTTAAATTTTGTCCCTATCACAATGTATGGCGACAATATTTTGTTTGGAAATAAAAATGCATTTTTTCCGTTTTGCATCCATCACTATTTACAAGCTTATAATTAAAAAAAAAATAGAAATATTTCATCTTTACAATGATATTTAAAAAGTTTAGACCCTTAGGTAAATATTTACATGTTTGTTTTTTTTTTATTAAACATTTTATATGAGTATTTTTGGGAGGGTGAGATGTAAACAGTAATTTTTTTTTTGTAAATATGTGTTGATTTTTATTTTTTTTTACATTTAGTTGTAGTTTTACTACAACCAAGCAGCCAAGAGTTTGTTTACATGACGTCACTTTAAGCGTAACATGTACGCTTAGAGCGACGTAGGGGGACGTAGGAGTCAGAAAAAGTGAAGCTTCCGAGAGAAGCTGTCGCTTTTTCTGCGGGGGAGAGGAATCAGTGATCGGGCACCATAGCCCGATTCATTGATTCCTGGGCTAACGATCCGCGGCCGGGAGCGCGCGTTGGCCGCGGGGGCGCGCGGGAGCGCACATGGCCTCCTGGACGTAGCTAGTACGTCCAGGAGGCGAAAGTAGTTAATATTGTTAGTACCTACTTCCTGTGAACTACAATGTAAAACTTTACTGGCTTTCTCTTAGGAAATTTGGTTTGTCCAATCGCTAACAAACTACTTTTTGTGAAGTCTAAAGGTGGCCACTAACGCTCCAATTTCTAGCGAAAAATTGTTCGAGCAATCAGAAATTCTGATCGGATTGGTTGTAAATAATCTCTGATGATGGGCACAATCGATTATGAACGATTATAAAAACAATCGTTTGAATTTTTGTCTAACCAAAATTTGGATTTTCTTGTTGGTTGTGATAGATAGAAGGCAAAGATAGGTTCGTTGATGGTGTAGTGAGCGATCTGAATTTCCAATCGCTCAAACGATTTTTCGCTAGAAATTGGATGGTTAGTGGCCACCTTTACTCTTGCTCTTCCACATTGGCTACATGTTTTCTGATGTAATGTAGGGATGCTGGGTATTGAAGTAACATGGTCATGGTCACAGTGATTGACCCACCCATCAGCTGAATCCAGAGGGGAGAAGAGACAAGCTGTACTGCAGTGGCACCCCATGTGCATACATATGGAATCGGCGCCGGGAGACTTGGGCACAGGATACAGCCGGTATGGCTTATCCTGCTGCTGCACAAGTTCCCGGGGTCGTTAAATACTATTCCCCCTCCAGGCCACCATGGATGGTGGGGAATGATATAATTCAGCTTCCAGCTATTGCTGGAGGCCAAATTACAGTGTTTTAAAAGTAACTTCAGCTCCGTCTTCTGACAAAGTTACACTCTGTGCGCCACTATAGCCGTAATTACTATTACGGTCTATGGTGGCACCGGATGCGCCCAAATCTTCCTGCGCTGAAAAGAACTGCTCCGCCCCATGTAGCCCATGATGAAGCTATTCTGTCTAGCTCTCTGCTTCTATGCACCATTTAAAAAGTTTAAATCCTTAATGGTTACCCTTAACCTCCAAGACTCTGTGAATGAGAGAGACCAGGAGCCCAATGGTGCAGTATCGTTAGACAAAGGAATGTAAACACACGTGTATAAGTATTATACTCACAAGGGTGGGTTGCAAAACTTGCAACCACCATCTGAGCCTGCGAGAATATAACCATCCCCGCTCAATGACCCAGGTCTGTCGGTGCAAATGCTGGTCGGACGCTCTCTCCTGGATTAGTTGTGAAGACTAAAGGTCCTCGTCACTAAAAAAAACCTCTATGGGGTATGGACTACACTAAAAAATGCTGGTGGAGGCGCCCTTGATGATATGATACTTCTAGATGTTGTATATATGAGAAGCGTAATTTCTTACCTTCTCAGAAGGAATAGAATAGAATCAGCTTTATTTGCAAAGGACGCCAAATGATATACCCGGAATTGTTTTTGGTACACATGGCATGACAGTTGTACATATACAGACATAGAATAGACTACATAAGAATGATCATGGTACAGGCCTAAGAAGCCTACACTCAGAACAAGGAATACAGACATGAACTACAGTAGCTGGGGAAAGGGGCCAGTTCCACACAGTAAGAAAGATCAGGGAGGGTGACCCGGGTAAAATAATAGGGGGCTAGCTAGACCAGTCATGGGCTCGAGTTCATCAGTAGTACAGCCTGAGGGAAGAAGGTACTCAAGTGCCTGGGGGTTCTGGAGGAGATGGCTATGAAACAGCAGGCCGATGGGAGGAGCTTGAAGAAGCGGCTGCTAGGTGGGAGAGATGGAAAAAGTAATGTTTAGTCATGCACGGTAGGCAACGCATTTCATGGGTCTTGGCCTGCTTCCTCAGGTCAATACATAGGCCTGTAGAACTTTTGGTCACGTTAGTGACCAAAACTTCTACAAGCACTTGTATTGACCTGAGGAAGCGGGGCAAGACTTGTGAAGTGCGTTGTCTAACGTGCATGAATAAACATTACTTTTCCCATTAAATAATGTGTTTTGTCCTTCTGAGAAGTTAAGAAATTATGCTTCTCATATATACAACATCTAGTAGCATCATATCATCAAGGGCGCCTCCACCAGTGTTTTTAGTATATGCACTATTTAAATTCCCTTATCATCCCGATTGCTATTAGAATCTGCTTTGTACTATTTTGGCTTCCGGTGGGCTTTAGGAGTGCTCAGTATGTGGAATATCAGGCAGACAATGAGCAGCAGAATGTCAGCAGCTGATAACGTGGAAAGGGCAATCGCTGTAGGAAGTCTGGCCCCTGAGATCCTGGCACCGGTCCAGCCATTTCCCTCTGCTGCCAGCCTCAGACAAGGTTATGCCAGCCTGTAATGACATTAATTCTGACTAACCAGCGGGGCTGATATCACAGGCACATCTCTCCAGCAGGATCCGGCACCACTGACTTCCTAATTATCATTCCTCGCAGAGAGGGCCAGGAGCGCAGTTCAGCTCATTTACATGGGCGTCTGATAATCCCAGCGCCTCGGACATGCGGCCGCCTTGGCGAGATGATGTTCTCTTTAACACTCAGAGTCCTAAATACATCATGGTGTCATCCAGCGCTAGACCTGCTGTCACACTCATGCTTATTAAGATGAATTTACTGGGAAACTAACACTCACTGTCAAGTCGTGGCTGATAATAACCGACAGGCCACTGAATCTGCTGCGATGTTTTCTCCAGGCGGGTATTGATTTATTCCCCTAATTACCAATTATTCGGGCAATCCGTGTATGTGTGAACCTCAATGTGGATGTTTAACAGAAGGAACTAGGCTAAGAGTGGAACACAGGATGTTTGTGAAGACATCTATCACATGATCATAGCCAAACCTGATTGCGTCTCATCACATTGGAGATGATCACATGACTCTAAAGATGGACCTTTAGCATGATATTACAACAGATGGAGAAAATGAGGCTTTGGGGTTGGTCTACTAAAGTTTTGGCGAGTAGGAGGACACTGTGGATCCTAAGTTATCCTGCAACCCGCGAGTGGATTTTTATAACTGTTATCTGCTATTGGGTAGGCAAAAGTTTGTAACTCTTTCCTGAGCAATATGAAATCATAGAGAGGCTTGGTGAAAGAATAGTGAATTCATGTTTGTCTTGTTACAGTAACATCAACAGCAAAAATTGTTCAGGAACATCTACAGGATCTTCTCAAAAAATTAGCATATTGTGATAAAGTTCATTATTTTCTGTAATGTACTGATAAACATTAGACTTTCATATATTTTAGATTCAAATACACACAACTGAAGTAGTTCAAGCCTTTTATTGTTTAAATATTGATGATTTTGGCATACAGCTCATGAAAACCCAAATTTCCTATCTCAAAAAATTAGCATATTTCATCCGACCAATAAAAGAAAAGTGTTTTTAAAACAAAAAAAGTCAACCTTCAAATAATTATGTTTAGTTATGCACTCAATACTTGGTCGGGAATCCTTTTGCAGAAATGACTGCTTCAATGCTTCGTGGCATGGAGGCAATCAGCCTGTGGCACTGCTCAGGTGTTATGGAGGCCCAGGATGCTTCGATAGCGGCCTTAAGCTCATCCAGAGTGTTGGGTCTTGCGTCTCTCAACTTTCTCTTCACAATATCCCACAGATTCTCTATGGGGTTCAGGTCAGGAGAGTTGGCAGGCCAATTGAGCACAGTAATACCATGGTCAGTAAACCATTTACTAGTGGTTTTGGTACTGTGAGCAGGTGCCAGGTCGTGCTGAAAAATGAAATCTTCATCTCCATAAAGCTTTTCAGCAGATGGAAGCATGAACCCACTTTTGAACCAGAAACAGTGACAGAAGCGCCTGACCTGGGCTACAGAGAAGCAGCACTGGACTGTTGCTCAGTGGTCCAAAGTACTTTTTTCGGATGAAAGCAACTTTTACATGTCATTCGAAAATCAAGGTGCCAGAGTCTGGAGGAAGACTGGGGAGAGGGAAATGCCAAAATGCCTGAAGTCCAGTGTCAAGTACCCACAGTCAGTGATGGTCTGGGGTGCCATGTCAGCTGCTGGTGTTGGTCCACTGTGTTTTATCAAGGGCAGGGTCAATGCAGCTAGCTATCAGGAGATTTTGGAGCACTTCATGCTTCTATCTGCTGAAAAGCTTTGTGGAGATGAAGATTTCATTTTTCAGCACGACCTGGCACCTGCTCACAGTGCCAAAACCACTGGTAAATGGTTTACTGACCATGGTATTACTGTGCTCAATTGGCCTGCCAACTCTCCTGACCTGAACCCCATAGAGAATCTGTGGGATATTGTGAAGAGAAAGTTGAGAGACGCAAAACCCAACACTCTGGATGAGCTTAAGGCTGCTATCGAAGCATCCTGGGCCTCCATAACACCTGAGCAGTGCCACAGGCTGATTGCCTCCATGCCACGCCGCATTGAAGCAGTCATTTCTGCAAAAGGATTCTCGACCAAGTATTGAGTGCATAACTGAACATAATTATTTGAAGGTTGACTTTTTTTGTTTTAAAAACACTTTTCTTTTATTGGTCGGATGAAATATGCTAATTTTTTGAGATAGGAAATTTTTGTTTTCATGAGCTGTATGCCAAAATCATCAATATTAAAACAATAAAAGGCTTGAACTACTTCAGTTGTATGTATTTGAATCTAAAATATATGAAAGTCTAATGTTTATCAGTACATTACAGAAAATAAAGAACTTTATCACAATATGCTATTTTTTTGAGAAGATCCTGTAGATTTATTAGAAGGATCATTGTCTCAGGTAGGGATAATCGATGAAATGCTCACTTTCCAGTTTGTTAGGAACTGCATGCAGCTTGAAAAAGAACCAGGGAAACCTGCAGCTACTGTGTTTGTTCATTACAAAGTTGCATTTAGTTTTCAAAAAAGTTGTAATAAACTCTGAAAATGAGCATCCTACTGCTCATCACTACTGTGCACATAACACGCCGGCCCCCCTTATAGAAGTGTTAGGTAGCCTTTATTCCCTCCCTTCCCATAACATGTGTACCTGTGCACCCCCCCACATTAAAAAAGAGTACAATATTAATATAATAACATTTGTAAAGCGCTGATCTCCCATAGGACTTAAAGTGTCTAGTTATGTCTCTGATCAATACAGGGTTGCAGGCTGGACTGTGTGTGTTACAGAGGAAATAATCAGGTGTTCATGAATGCCAGTCTAAACAGGTGGCTTTTAAGTTTGGACTTAAATGCTTCTAGGGATGAAGATGTCCTAATTGGGTGCAGCAGAGAAGGCTCTGTCTCCAAAGGTTTTGAAATTGACTCTTGGTGACCAATTTATTAGAGAATTTTGATCTAAGACTGTGGGGGTTGTGATGCAGACATCCCCAAGCCTTCCCCTCTTAAGCATTATCTCTGGTTTGCTCCCCTAATACTAGGCAGAGATGAATGCCACAGACATGCTAGATTCTCACCATCTCCAGTATCATGCCACCCGAGTCCCAACCATCTTCCACCAGAGATGAGCTAGGCATAGCTCTGCCGTTCGTAATCGAAATTATTATTGCAACTTGCTGGCCATGGCTGAGGGTGGTTAACGTGCCCATATCGCCACCTCTATAGGCCGCTTCGTCATGACATGGGTAAGTTAACCTCCCTCTGCTGCAGCCAGTAAGTTGTAGTGCTAATTCTAATTACGAATGGTGGAGCTATGCGTAGCTCATCTCTGTCCTCCACTTTCGGTCACCTGTTCTCTACCTTCTGCTTTTACTTCATGTCACGTCACATGAAGTGCAGTAGAAGCAGGAGGTAGATGATAGAGAGCGAGTAGCCACAGTGGAGGATGGTAGGACTTGGGACACATGGTGCTGGAGATGGTAAGGCTGCAAAGTACGTCCGCTGAAGTAGTCTCAACTGATAGTGGAGCAACCACATCCTGCATCCCTTTCTGAATTGCAGCCAGAGGCTGGAGCCTCCATCCCCTCTAGGCTCAATAGCTGTCAAGGGGAGTTTGTAAAATTTCTCACTCCTCCACCCCGACCACGCTGATGCCATGCGGCAGCCAGAGGTGCCACCCAGTATTAATTAGCCCCCAAGTTTAGGTAGTGTTAGGAGGTAAGGCGAGTGTTAGGCATGAGTGGTGGGTTACTGTTTGGTTACACAGAAAATCGTATCGGCAGCTTTTGGGGACATTAAGGACCCAGCTCTGCACAATGACTAGCACCAAAACCCCAACACTTAGGCACTTCCAGATGTGATCCGTGGAGTGTATATCATTAATTCCCCGGGACTTGCTAATTTTGCCAGGGTTATATCAGCTTAAGGTAAAAAGGTTTATGATTTTTTTTTCTTAGTAAAGCCAGGCTAGTCTTAGGGTTAATAAAAGAAGTTTGCACTACAGACATCTGCATGACTATACAATGACTTTTACTTTAAGTGGGTAGAACTAGGAGACACCAGGGGGAATTAAAACATTTTAAAATAGTTAAAAAGGAGAGGTAATGGAAGGCTTAGCTCTCCTGATGGACCAGCCAAACTTATAGCACTGATAAATTTATTTCATAAAACCGACAATGCGTTTCGCAGGTGTCCCCCCGCTTCTTCGGGTTAATGACAAAACCATGTGCCAAGTGGCTAAGTTGAATGGGTGTGCTAGCAGTATAATCATGCTTGATAGACCAATAACCATAGTAACACATATTCTTGTTGTTCGGCAGGTGGAACCAGCTGGATTTGGCTATTGTGCTCCTCTCCATTATGGGAATCACCCTGGAAGAGATTGAGATCAACGCCTCCCTTCCCATCAACCCCACCATCATTCGTATCATGAGAGTGCTGCGGATTGCTCGAGGTACAAACTCCGTAACTACATGATGTGAAGCTATCTTGTCTGAGTTAGGAGATGGTTACGTCACTGTGATTCTTTGTAGCTGCTGAAGACATAACAGTCAACTAGTCAGGAAAAAAACTTTTATATCTAGTCAGTCATTGTTTACCTGAAACACCAAGCTGGGCATATCAGCAGGGTGCAAAATACAAGTGGTGTAAATGGTTTTTCTTGGTGTCTGTTATGTCGTGGGGTTGGTCATGCACTTTGTTGGGTTAAAGGATTTCCGAGGTGAAAAATGAAATTCAGCTTTACTCACCTGGGGCTTCTTCCAGTCCCTAAAGTCATTTGTGTCCCTCACCGCAGCCTCTCCTGGGTGCCGCTAGCAGCAGCCTCTAATGGATCGCTCACCCTGTGCGCCAATGCGCCCTAGAAGAAGACCGGAGCTGCAGTGAGGAACACAAATGACTGCTAAGGTCTGGAAGAAGCCCAAGGTAAGTAAAACTACATTTCTTTTTTTTCCCCTCAGTATTCCTTTAAGTGTCAGTGTGCTTTTTGTCTGGAGCTGCCAGAGTCGGTGATACATTGTTCTATGATAAATGTAATTTTGCCATCTTAAATAGAACCTGAGGTGAGTATTTTAAATCTTAAGAGAACACAGAGGCATGTCCTGTGCATAATAACATGCCTCTGTGTCTCTGTATTGCTGCCTCCAGTCCCCCCCCCCCCCCCCCCCCCTCGGGGTCTGCTGTGCTCCCCTGTAAAAAGCGGCAGGCTAGCAACAAGGAGATTGTTGCTAGCCTGGCGCTTTTTACAGGGGGGCACAAGTGGAGCTCCATCATTCTAGAGGAGATGCGCGCATTGGCGCGCCCGCAATCTCCTGTAAAACCCCGCCCCAGGACTTGATGCCAATTGGCATTAGGTGGTCCTGGGGCTGCCACCGTATTCACGCCAATCAGATCCCTTGCTACTTTGGAGGTCCATGATAGTATCCACTGGACTCAGGAATGGATTCATGCTATTCTATGAGATGAGTGGCAATGCATCCACTTTCACAAAAAAAGTCACGCAGGTCGGGTTTGTGTGCTGTGAAGATGCAGCGGACAAACCTGAACGCGGTTGAGATGGACACGTGTGATCCAGTCCATGCTTGCCCATAGGAAGTCATATCAGACTGACATTATTCTGAGTACCCAAGTCTCTGTGTGCCATTGTTTTTCTACATATATATTGTGTGCAACAGTGCATCTCCCATTCCATGTGCAGCCCCCTCTTCCATGTGTAAGATCCATGTACCACAGTCCCTATCATTCATGTACTGCCTCATTGAGCAGCATCTCTTCTCTTCCATATGTTGTTCCCCATTTGCCTTTTGTGTCTTTTCCAGAAATCTGGCCCTGTGGGTGTACCAGTGCATTATAGTTCTTGTACCCCTCATGTTACCTGGTATGTTCAGCAAACGGTGGTGAAATTGCTCTGCGCAGGCGGCACGCACCATTTTTACCAGTACTTATGTCAGGCATGTAACAGGCATTGTGCAAATAGCGCCACTTGTGTTTCCTAGGTAACACACAGGTTGCTAGTATACCACTTGTTGTGCTACTACTATGGGATGCAATTTGCCCTATGGGATTTGCACTGCTTGCGCATAGAGCACAATGTAACTGGTATAAGTAGCAGTAAAAATTCCCATGTACCGTCATACAGTGATTTTAAAGTGTCGAGGTTTCATTATTCAGGAACCTCACACGTGTGTATTCACAATAGTCTCTTTGCTCTTGCAGTGCTGAAACTCTTAAAGATGGCAACGGGAATGCGAGCTCTGCTGGATACAGTGGTTCAGGCTCTGCCGCAGGTAATGTTTCTATGTCATGTATGAGGATATAGGGGAATTATGTCTTATGGATCCTTAGATGTCGTGCATTCTGATGATTCTGAATACCGTATTCCTGGCCCGACTACGTCTCCAGCAATATTTGCAGTTATGACATTTATTATTCCAATTGTCTATTTGTAGCATTATATTTTCCTCACACAAATTGAGACACGCTTTTCACCTTGTTTCATCCCTGGTACACATAGGGGCATGGAGTAGGACACGGGGGACAGAGGAGGACACAACATAGATGGAGGTGGACACATAGTGTACAGAGAAGGACATGGGGACATATGAGGTACAAGGGGGACACAATAAGAGAGAAGATCTTTAAGACACCCCTGCTCCATGGACCCACAGTTTTTGTCTTCTAAACCTAGGTGTGTCTTATGGTCAGGAGCATCTTATAGTCCAAAAAATATGGTACATATATTTTTGGGGCGCTAACTATTTTTTGTCAATTTTTAATTTTTGGATGTTCCAGCCCCCTTTAAGTGGGGAGGGGCAAGACTGTAGAGTGCTTTGAATGTGAGAGCTAGTATCAATCATTGTGTACAACTTCATATATCAATTTAGTATTCAATTTCAGCTATTGCAAAAAAACAAAAACAAATTTTTTTTTGCTGCAAGCCAATTTGTGAAAATGAGCTACTCATCCCAGCAGTTCCCGACCCTGACCTCTGGTTAACTACAGTTTCCGTAGTTGAAAATAGTTGTTCTCTTGAGGCCAAACATGGACATCAACACATTACTCCCGCAGGCCAGTCAGTAGAGCTTTCTGATGACGGCTTGCCATGTTGTTTGTTTTCATCTGAACCATCACCATGGAACAGTCACTGAAATTCCCGAGGAATTCTACTAATACTTTCTGGAGCCACCAGCACGCCTATTTCTCCGACTCCCATCCATTAACATGTCTCTCTGTAAACTTGCATAATATATGATTTATTCTGAGTGAGAAGAATGGCGGTGGGTGCAATTAAAGTCACGCCTGCCAACCAGACTTCATCTCTAAAAAGAATAAACATGTCCTGGAGGATGCTGGGTAATCAGAGGGACATCTACTGTTAACTCCTACATGTCTACAAGGCAGATACATTTAGTGTAGAATCTCAGGAAAAAAGGGCAAAATGAATTTAGAGAGGTGAGACAATTACTAGTGTTAGAAGCTCTCTACTGGCCAGACCACTTAGTTCCTCCTTATCTGGTTCAGCCCACAGACCATCCAATCTCGTGGATGCAATCAGTGTGCCGGAGTAACTGAACGCATGAACACAAACAATTTACTATGCACATTTTCTATCAGCTGATCAAACTGATCACATGCTTCTCTGTGAGTTCTCCTAGGCAAGGCCAACCCTAGCCATATCCACAAAGGGTTATATTAAGATAAAAATGCCATGTATTAAGTGTTTTAATACTCTTTATTAACTATAAATACTTACCTTTAATTATCCTCAGAAATGTCCCCACCAATATCCTCTGGACCTTGATTGAAGGTCTCCGCGCACCTGCTGCACACGTTGCTTCCTGCCGCCAGCATTTTCTGTGTGGGGGGGAGGGGCAACTACTAACCTTCGCTTCCTCTGATACAGGGGACTATACATCAGATCAGGTGTTTTTGTGCTACACTTGTTAAGGGTGGGAAGATTATGATGGCCCTTGTGAGATGTGGCCCAAAGCCGAGAAGGGCACCAGGGGGAGGCAATGGAAGGGGTGTGAACATTGGGGAGCCCCATCAAAGTTTTGCTGGGGGGCCCCATGAGTTATGCCACTGCGGGGACCCCCATTATAATACTCCACATTATACTGTCCTTCATCGGAATACCCTCTATGGTAATGTCCACCAGCGTAATCCCCCCGGTGTGAAGCGGGCCTGCACTGTTTGGCCAATCTTTGTCCCCCAAGAATTTGGCATATGGGAAGCTTGGTGCCTGTAGATGTTCATATGACGCATCCTGCAGTGCAGTCACTCTGCTTCCATCCTGAGTCTTCCCAGGTCTGTTCCCGCTGGCCTTGTCATGTGTCCTCGTAAGATAAAGCAGGCAGGAACAGATGTGGCAGACGGGAGTCACAAGGGAACTCAGTCAGGGTGACACAGAGACGCAGGACAGGTGAGACCAAGATCTACATGCTCCAAAGTGCTCCATATGCCAAGTTGCATTGTGGGCGAGAAAATACATTTTCTTCCTGGACATTCGGCTATAAAAAGGCCTATTCTGAACTTACAGACATTTCGCAGCCCTGCTTCATGGACAGCAGGACAAAATGGCCGCCTCGCTGTGCATGAGGAAGCTCTACAGCTATGATCACACCCATCCTGGCTTCTCCCCTTCTGAACACTCTCACACATTCAGCACCCGTCTCTCTTTCTCCTGATAGACAGGATTGTCCCAGGAATGACATCTTTAACATGTTAAAAACATGAAGCGACGCTGTTGGAGTTTGGCTGGGTGCCATTTTCTGCATGGGAAACATCGCTTGCAGACATTAACTGTCTGTGTGCCACCAGGCTGTGTATAACATACACTTCTTGATATAATGTCTGGCATTTCAACAGCAGGAATTGTTACACAAGAAGTTTGCAGAGTATTAATCACTTAAAGGAAACATCAGGCAAAAAAAGTAAAGTCAGCTTTACTCACCTGGGGCTTTCTCCAGCCCCTTGCAGCCGACTGTCCCATGCTGATCGCTCCACTCTCTGCCACCGTCCTGAGCTCCCCGCACGCTGTTCAGGCCGACCTCGAGGATGTCCTTACTGCGGCTGCGTGAAGCGCCGCTGTCAATCATGGCCACGTTGTCCGCGGCACAGTAGTTTTGCGCCTGCGCAGTACGCCCCGGACCACGTGGCCATAATTGACAGTGGCGCTTCACGCAGCTGCAGTAAGAACGACCTCGAGGTCGACCTGAACAGCGTGCCGGGAGCCCAGGATGGCAGCGGAGAGTGGACCGATCAGCGTGGGACAGTTGGCTGCAAGGGGCTGGAGAAATCCCCAGGTGAGTAAAGCTGATTTTACCTTTATTGCCTGATGTTTCCTTTAAGGACCACATGCATACACCCCCCTAGTGACCAGGCTATTTTTTTTACAATTCAGTGCTCTGCAGCTTTAACAACTCACTGCAGAGCCATACAACTTAGCACACATATGACTCTGTTCCTCTTTTGTTGCCATCAACAGAGCTTTCTGTTGGTGGCATCTGATTGCTGCTGCACTGTTGTTGTTTTTTTGTTGTTTTTTGTTTTATTAATTTTCATATTCATTTTTTTTTGTTTTTTTATAAAAATTTTATTTGTATTCCTTCCCTCCCTCCCGAGAGCCAATCAGTGTGATTGGCTCTCATCTCACAACTGCCATCATGATCTTCACACCCATAACAAGTGTAGCACAAAAACACCTGATCAGATGTATAGTCCCCTGTATCAGAGGAAGGGAAGTTTAATAGGTGGGGCCCCCACAGTAATCCTGGCCCACTGGCCTTGACGCCGATCGGCGTTAGGCGGTCCTGAGGCTGCCACCTATCGGCATTAGGTGGTTGGGAAGGGGTTAAACCCTGGCTCCAGGAGTTCCCTGGTAATTTTGTACAGTATGGAAAAAGATTAGAACAACTCTTGGGGTTTTTATTACTGTCTAATTCTCCTTCTAGGAAAACTTTCCTACTTCCTGTCCTCACATTAACTGGGTAAATCCCTACAACATGCATGGCCAGATTCAAGGCAAGGCCACACAGGACATGGCTTAGGGCCCCAAGAAGCAAGGGGTGGGTAGCAGGCTGACACACTTAGGCAGTTAAACTGCCAAACATGTAAGCCGTAGCGGTCACAGACCCAGTCCCTTACACAGGGCACATAGCAGCAGTGTTGCCCCATCCTCCTTCAGAAATAAAATCTATTTTCTAAATTATAATAATAAATAGCAGCCTTTTTTCAGCTGCATGATGACAAATATAAAATATTTTACATTTATTAGAGGAACCCCTTCCTTCCTTTCATTTTGCCGGGACAGAATCCGGCAAACTGGTGGAGTAGGTGGTGTCCGGCAAAGAAGGAATTCGTAATGGCTGCCACCTGTATAACTCTAGTTATGGAAAGAGAAGGGTGAAAAGCATGCACTGAAATGCTCATAGGCTTGAAGGAGTGTTTATTTATCTTTGTATGTGTCAGAGTGGTGCAACCAGGGCCGGCTCTAGACTTTTTGCCGCCTGAGGCAAATTTGAAAAAATGATTGCTGCCGCCGCCCCCCCGTGGGGGAGGGGGGGGCCGCCGCCGCCGAGCTGGAGGGGTAGCGGGCAGGGCGGGGGTATTGGGCCTAGCGGCGGGGAGGGGGGTCGGAACCCCCCCTCCCTCGCCTGGGTCCCCCGTCCTCCGCTCCCCTCCAGCCTTAAATCCATCAGAAGCGCAACTCTCGTAAGAGGCAGTGGGCGGGGAAGACTCACCTCTTCCTCGCTCGATCCAGCGTGCGCTCCACTGACGTCCCTTCCTGCAGCGCCGTCCATTTACAATACAGTGGGCGGCGTTGCAGGAAGTGACGTCAGTGGAGCGCACGCTGGATCGAGCGAGGAAGAGGTGAGTCTTCCCCGCCCACTGCCTCTTACGAGAGTTGCGCTTCTGATGGATTTAAGGCTGGAGGGGAGCGGAGGACGGGGGACCCAGGCGAGGGAGGGGGGGGTCCGACCCCCCTCCCCGCCGCTAGGCCCAATACCCCCGTCCTGCCCGCTACCCCTCCAGCTGGGCGGCCGCCGGCCGGCTCCTCGCACCCTCCGACGGGCGGATGCCGTCCCTAGAAATTTGCCGCCTGAGGCAAAAGTTTCACCCCGCCTCATGAGCGGGCCGGCCCTGGGTGCAACTAAATATTTTGAATTAAAAAAAATGTTTGGTTTGGGTCCGCTTTAAGCAAGAGCTCATGAAAGAGGATATAGCAGATAAACAGTCAGAAACACGTGTGAAGAGGGAAATCAGGTCTGTGGCGCGAGAGGTACAGTTGTGTCCACATATAAGTGGTATTGAAACCGAAATGAGATGATTAAGTTGCCAAGACCGTACATGTAGTTGGAAAAGAGGAGGAGGCCAAGGACAGAGACTTGAGGTATCCCCATAGAAATAGGATGTGGAGAAGAGATCTGATCCGAGTAAGAGATTGTGAAAGACATTCCAGAGAGATAAGAAGATATCCAAGAAAGAGCGAGGCACTTTATGCCTACAGATGAACGTTTCTGTAGGAGTAAGGTGTGGTCAACAGTATCAAACGCTTATGACAGATCGAAAAGGATCACTAGGGAATAATGGCCTTTGGATTTAGCAATAAGAAGATCATTGGCCATTTTAGTAAGGACTTTTTCTGTGGAGTGGTTAGAGCGAAAGCCAAACTGGAACTGATCGAGCAGGGAGTTAGTAGATAAATAATGGCTTAGTTCAGCATGTTTGGATGCAAATGGGAGAAGTGACACAGGGCAGTAGTTAGCGGGACCCAGGAGAAGAGCGGAGCTGCAGCAAGAGACCACACAGACTTCTAGGGGCTGGAAGAAGCCACATGTAAGTAAAGCTATATATTCATATTTGCCCCTGGATGTCCTTTAGCAATGTTCCACTGTATACTATACTCAGTTGGTTTCTTAATCGTATTAAATTGCAAAAGGATTTGTGTAGCACAGATATATTCATTATCCTCTTTTACTGAAAGTGGAGTTATCCTTTAATGTTTTTTTTTTACTTTGGGAAGCAGAGCTGACTAGAGAGACCCATGTGTCTGGTCTACCGCTAGATTATCTCATGTATTATCCCTGAGTCATAAGCAGCCCAAGCGTGAGACTGGCATGTCTGGCCCTGCAGCAGCCTGGCACTTATAGAGCCGTCTGAGAAACACATCCTGACAGGGCTCCCTGGGTACCCCGTGCTGAAATGCCAGGGAGGGGGCTGATGGTGCAGAAATAATGGATCCAGGGAGAAGAAGACGAGAGATGTGAGAACACAGAGCTGATCTCCAGCACTCCTGGAGAGGAACATTATGTCTGCAGAGCTCATCGAGCCACACTGCTGCCAGCCATAGCGTGGGCGGCTTCTGCTGCGCAGCAGAGTGCTGTGCGTAGAAACCCGCTCTCTTATATCCAGAGCCGTGGCAGTATCTCCGCCAGTATTTGCTAAAGCCAGTCTGGGCGCAGCATTCAGTAACTGTACAATGGCAGGACTAAAGTGAACCGAGCAGCATTTTTAGCCCCCATGCCATCTCAAAAGCACATTAAAAATGCACGCTAACAGTGTGGCTCATTACAAAAATAAATCAATTCTACCTCTTCTTTTTACCTTTAATTGTTTGTTAGAGGCTTTTATTACCCTATTCCCGCAGCCTGCTGTCCGCAGAAAGAGCAGGCAGCTCTAATTTGGACTGCTGTAGTTAACAGTAGCAGTGAGAAAACAAAAGCTTTCATCAGGGGGGGGGGGGGAGGACACTGTTCTTCAAACAGTTTAAAGGAAGTCACACTTTAGTACATTTTTACCTTCCATTGGATAAATAAGGGCAAAGCAGAGAGGATGGGGAGAAATAGCAACTCCTACAGCTATTAGAAACCAGGACAAACTGCAGAAAACAAAAGCTGCTTGAACCCCTTTAATGCTTAGTTTGTGTGGGCCTGCATCGGCCTGTGTTAAGATTTCCCACTACCGAGAGATTACGTGGGGCACCGAACTTGGCATCTCAGCACTGTTACTGCTTTTATGGCCACCAGAATTGCAAAAAAGTTCCAGCTTAAAGGACCACTGTCACAAAAACTTGTACAATTTAAAATACATATAAAATGTACATTTTTATAAGTAAAATACACTATACTTTACTTTTTGCCAATGTTGCTGTCACTTACACTAGACAGTAGAGAACTGAAAGATCTAACAGATTTTGGACTAAACCATCTCCATATGGGGGATTTTCAGTATTTTCTTTTTCCTTTACAAAAGCCCTTCCTGGAAAGACTACGGTATATACAAATGTCAGCTAGCTTCCTCACTCATTGGCACATCATTTTGTCAGTTGGGATGATTTGGTAAGTGCTTTTGTAAATAAAGAATTCCTGATAATCCTCCATGAGGAGATGGATCAATCCAAAATCTGTCAAATCTATAGGTGACATCGACAATCATAGGAAGAAAAGTACTATAACTTATAATGCATTTTACTCTGAGAGAAAGCTAAATTTTATATATGCATGTGGTCCTTTAACAAGGAAAAAAAAGTTTGTAAAGTAGTTGGCACAAACCATTTTTGAGCCATTTTTCTTTGAACTACTGACCTTTCTATCTCTCTCAGAAACTGTTCTCTGCAAGGATGTTTTATAGCTGTAATTCCTAATCTGTTAGGGTTACACTATAGTCCGACTAGGTCCCGATGGAGCGAAACTGTTCCTTGCATGCCTGAATGTTAACTCTTTCAGGCAGAGAAAGAAAAAAAGGAACACAGCCCAGTTATTGCATGCTTGGCACTGTACATACACACGTCTATCTCATGAATTTATTTTTATCTTGGTGTACCTTTAATTCTAAGTACAGTAACGCGTTAAAGACTGCTGTAGATAATAGAAAAGCATGTGAAGGACAAACCCTTTCTACAAGATATGTTTTGCAATGAATCTCCATGAGGCTGTCCTTTAAATATATGTGTTGCCATGTGATCGTAGCGGATGATTGAATGTATGAGTGATGCCTCAGTCACCTTTGACACACACAGGTCAGAAACGATGGTGGAGACTTATGTACATCGATCCCCCGCATCCACCTCTCTCTGAAGATTTGCGTCAGAGTATCGTGCACTCCTCTTAGATTGAGTTCATCTTTACTGCTTTACATGCAGGGTGGTAAATGTGCCGTCATCTCCTGCGGGTGTCCTTCAGGCGTCCTGCTAGTTTATACCGTACAGCTAAATTAGCTGTAGTAATAGGACATCTTTCAGTAGCGTCTCTCAATGCATATCAAGTGACTTGACACCCGCAGCCGTCTGCATCCCCCGACAATCATCTTATTAAGCGCGAATGTTGGAATCGCTGACAGCTGCCCTTCACTCTCTGGGCCATCACTGAGCTCTTTATCCTGGGAATTAAACTTTTCTTTATGGCGAAGACTTGATGGAGGAATGTTCTACGAGGTCTCCTTTTTTCGTGGACTAGGATCTTTGTGACAGATGTGATGTTCTTAAAGAGAATCTGAAGTGAAAATAAAAAACAAATACCTAAGGAGAGGGAAGGCTCTGGGTCCTATAGAGCCATCCCGGTCTCCTCACATTTCCCAGTTAGAAGTCTATGACCCATGAGTCTTAGACTGCTCTCTTCTGCTTCTGGTGGGCTTCGGCAGTCTTTGGAAGCACTTGGGCTTCCGAAGATGGGTCGCTCCGTACTGCTCACGCACGAGCGCCCTCTCTTGCACACCCGCTGCACAGCCAACCATCCTGGGGAGCCCAAGTGCTCCCAAAGACTTCGGAAGCCTCCCGCGGTGGGAAAGCAGGGACTGTGGGGAGGGTCATTTCTGACCAGGTCCATACCTTCATGACCACCATGTACCCATCCTCTAATGGCTACTTCCAGCAGGATAATGCACCATGTCACAAAGCTCGAATCATTTCAAATTGGTTTCTTGAACATGACAATGAGTTCACTGTACTAAAATGGCCCGTACAGTCACCAGATCTCAACTCAATAGAGCATCTTTGGTATGTGATGGAACGGGAGCTTCGTGCCCTGGATGTGCATCCCACAAATCTCCATCAACTGCAAGATGCTATCCTATCAATATGGGCCAACATTTCTAAAGAATGCTTTCAGCACCTTGTTGAATCAATGCCACATAGAATTAAGGCAATTCTGAAGGCAAAAGGGGGTCAAACACCGTATTAGTATGGTGTTCCTAATAATCCTTTAGGTGAGTGTACATTTCCTCATTAATCTCCTGATACCATCCCGCCCGAAACCTTCTCTCCTCCCCTCCCACAAGATCCTTTTGTCCGTTAGCTTGGTGACCGCCTCTCACTCCCACATCCAGGTGGACTTCTCACTCTTCACCTCAGGAACGCTTTCCCACAGCCTATTCGTCATGCTCCGAGCCTGGAAACTTTTACACATACTCTCAAAACACATCTTTTCAGACAAGCCTATAATTTGTTGTAGGTCGCAATGGAGGCTCATGGCTTCATGTGCTTAATCTTGTGTCTCCTTTCCATTTGTTTCTACCCCACTACCATCTAGATCAGGGGTGTCAAACTCAAATACAAAGTGGGCCGAAATTGAGCTCTGGGACCAAATTGTGGGTCAATGTCTAGTGGCCACTTCTCTCTCTTATAAAGCTCTCTTATAAGGTTCCCTGGTGTCTAATAGCCCCCTCCATTCCTGTCACGCCCCCTTGAGAAAGCCGGAAGTTGCCGGCGAAACATGTCGGGTCCTCCTGGCGTGTCTGACTTTTGACCCCGTGGATTGTGGTCTGCCGCCTCCTCTTGCCGGACCTTGGTGCTTCCATCGGGGATACGCTGGGGCTCCCTCTGGTATGCCCAGCTTTCCACCAGCATCAGACTCCCGTGCTTGCCAGCGCCAACTCTTTTCAGAGTTTCACGCTGTATGGACTGGCTCCGCTCAGCTGACTGCCTGTATGCCTGAACTGACAGCCTGCACACTCCATGTGTGCTTTGAGGTATGATCTGGACCCGGCTATTGGACCACAGCACGCCCTCTATTTCGGCTAATTGCAGATCCATCTGGAGCGGTACAGTATATGGTTTTTTCCATGCCTGACCTCATATTACATCTCCTATATGAACTGTTGCATGAACTTTTGCTTATCCTCTGCATATTGCTATAGTGCATGCCTTGCTAGTCTCTCTGTGTATGCACAAATTGAGGCACTCCATCCTTGTGTGCTGCTTGCAATTTATTGGCATTCTACAATCATCAAACTGACTGCTTCACCATATGCTATGCTTTGTGTCGCTCAAGCCTTTACAGGACCTAGTACTGATGAATATGCATTGTTTCTTCACTGAAGGCTCTTTTGTATCCAACACGGAGACAATTTTTTGATATCTCTGGCCTGTCTGGGCAATCATTGGATATGGGCCCTGGATCACACTAGGTGATCAGTGTTAGGGTGCATGGTGGTTGCATGAGTCGGTTCCAGCGTGGTGGACGGCCGTCCTACATGAGGTTTTGTTTTTAAAGTGTATTTGCTTATAGATTAATTGAATAAAGTTTCATATTTTTATAAATTAGAGTAGTTCAATTGAGTTATTGTTATACACACCTTGCTTTATGTTTTTCTCCTTACAATACGTAGTTTCCCCTCCATTCCTTACCCTATACAGTTCCCTGGTGTTTAGTGGTCCTCCCTCCCTCATCTATACAGTTCCCTGGTGTCTAGGTCTTACCCTCCAGTATAGCTAGGTGATCTAGGTCTTAGCCTCCAGTATAGCTTCTCTGGTGGTGTAGAGTGGGCCAAACATAATGCAAAGTGGGGAAACCACCTAAGGGCCAAATATGATGGCTCTGAGGGCCAGATGTTGACATGTATGCTCTAGAAAGATTGTAAGCTCACAAGGGCAGAGACCTCCCCCTAGTGTTTCTTTTAGTGATATCTCAAACCAGACATTATCTAGGTATGTATTTGTAGTTGTATTGCTGGGTGTCTTGAACTTCTCATGTATATATATATGTTCCCCTATATTTGTTTTGCCCTATGTACAGAGCTAGTAACAATGGAACTGGATGCCCTATGAATGAAGGAGTCATGCTGTCCTGAGTGCTCTGAGGGTCATTTGATAAGCAGTTACTGTTCTATTGCCTGGTGACTGATGCTGGAGCACAACTGGAGTGTGGAACTGCTTGTTTACACAACTTGTTTGAGACTGCGGCCGCTGGGACACTTTCATATGAATTATTCAGATTTGCTGTATGCATAAGTAAATATGTTTTACGCGCCTGAGTTGTTGTTCTCAAA